>NC_048590.1:24028412-24160912 GCF_013265735.2 Oncorhynchus mykiss
TGTGTGTGTGTGTGTGTGTGTGTGTGTGTGTGTGTGTGTGTGTGTGTGAGAGAGAGTAGGTTAGTGAGAGAGAGCGAGAGACAAAGAGTGAGTGAGTGAGTAAGTGAGTCAGTGAGTGAGAGAGATAGAAATAGAGACAGGGATGGAGAGTGAGAAAGAGAAAGAGAAAGAGAGATATCCAGGAGAGTGAGCATACTCTCTGACTGCCTCTCTCTCTCTCTCTCTCTCTCTGTGTGTGTGTGTGTGTGTGTGTGTGTGTGTGTGTGTGTGTGCGTGCATGCGTGAAGATAGAGACTACACTCTGAACAACAAGTAGAAACCCACAGCTCTGAAAAAAGGTGACCTATACAAACCCAGTGTCACCAAAGTATCTTCAGCAGCAGCAGTAGCAGTAGCCTACTGACCAAACTCACTCACGCTCATTCACAGTTAGAGGAAAAGTGGCTAACAGTGCCCCCTAAAGGTCGTTGAACAGAAGTGCTACTGCAGGATTTCTGTGTTCTCCTTCTTTGTTGTGATGAATCCCACACCCTTCCTCTCAGCATGGGGCTCTTGGCATCCTCCAGCCTGTTGGTTTCAAAGCAAGGCCCCTGCCTGCCAACACAAGAATCAGGTTACAACAGGGCTTTAGTTATGCAGAATAAAAGACAAGTATTGGAAATCAAATTACAATTTAACAACTTATCATGCAGTGCACTGCAAGGTTAAGCTCCTTAGCCTTTTGATCGAGGAATCACCAGATGTCCATACATGCTGCTGTACGAGCACTTTCAAATAATGACCATGCATATTCACCTAAGTTTCACCTGGATTCATGTTAGAATTGACTCAGGATTTAACCTACAAGAAAGCACAGTAAACTTACAATGTAAACAACGTACCCTCTCTAGATGCCCTGTAGTGACTCTCTCTCGTGCTGTGTCTGGGACATGCAGAACCCGGTCAGCCCAGGGACCAAGATATACCTGTATCTTTTTACTTTGTATGACTAACATCCCAGTCAGCCATATATGTCAGGTCTAACCTTAGCTTATGTCACCAGGTCGGATGAGCACAGACTCATTGTCCCTGTCTCACCAGCTGACCTTCAGCCCCCACCACCCAGCCAGCCACAGTAATGAAATACACAGGGCCATATGAGTTTGGAGCCACTGATGGAAATAAATCACAGGTTGGCCTTACAGAGAGGAGATAACTGACTGACAGCGTCTGTCCTTACGTGAACTGAACTTCAGCGGTTAGGCTAGGCTATACTGTCTGTCTGCTCTCTGGGGGGAGGGGGGGAATAATGTCTACCAGCTTTTTTCATCTCTGTGAAAATGTAAGTGGCTGGAAGAATCCTGATAAGGTTTTAAAAGAGAGACATGTCCAGGTGGGCAAAGATGAGGAGTTTAGCTCAGTGAGTTATTCATGGTAGATTTTATGGTAGAGTTCTCCAATTGTGTCCCTAGACCTGATTTGATTTTAGTAAGGATCTCTTTTAGCCCAAGGGCTAATGTTCCAAGAGTCCAAGACTCAAGTACGTATTCATCCCATGCAAGTATGTGCATATTTTAACTTTGTGAAAGATATTGTAATCACTGATTGGGCACCATGTATGTATGAATGATTCATGTTGGGGATATGAGTAATTGAACAAAGGGGCAATTGGATCTGCTGTTGGAAAGGGCAGGAGAGGATCTATGGTCAATACATCCAATTTGTCATGCTAAGCTATTTGAGGACAACAAAGGAAGGGCTATACCAGACAGTGCAGTTTGGGTATGCCAGTCATTATTGTTGGAATAGATGTGTAGAATGTTTTAACCAGTGTTGAACATAAAAGTTGAGGTTTACTGTAAACAAGAGAAGCATAGTGAAAAGGTCTGCATGCTAAATTCATCCATCATAAAGCATTAAAACATAAATGCCATATTACTCTGTAAGATGAGGAACATTCATAGGATGAGTATGTCAACTGTATAGATAGATGAGACTGTAACTCAAATCAGTAAAGCTGTGCTGAACTGAACCCCCTGACTGACAAACCAGAAACCAACCAATATCAACACTGCCATCTGCTGGCTAACACTCCCTCCTGTTTTGTACATTATTGATGGAATACATTAATAAGCAGTAAACAATGTCAGTCCTACCCATAAACCCTATGGCCCCTATCAAACAGTATAAATGAGACCCCTGACAGACCTTAATTGCTGACCATAATTTCTGCATATGAATATCAAACATTAAGTGAAAGATTGTATGCCAATGACTAACCAAAATACCTACTACTTGATCATTATTGATTAATAATCCCGTATTTGATTAATTTTATAAGCATTCATTTGGTGATCATTATGAGTAAAATGATCGAAGCGCACCAGTAAAACCAGAGTAGGTCACTGATGACATGGCTTTCTCTGTTGACAGCGGGCTATTAACTTCAGCACTGTGGAGAGCAGCCGCCATGGAACGAGGGAGAGCCAGATAGCGATTGGATAATAATGTTAAGACGCCGAAATCGCGAGTAGAGAGCAGTGTGCCTATTGGTCAGGACTGATGGGACAGCAGATTCACAGACAATGATAGGACAGCTACGGCATTGGAGATGCATTACTACCACGACCTCGTATAAAAAAGTGAAATAACAGTGATTTATTCTACTTTATCTCTTCATTATCAAGCTTTGTCATTCCTCATATTCGATGAGGTGGAACTGACAGCATGCAGCCGAGGGACAGGACATTGTAAATAGCAACAGTGCGCTCAGGACAGGAGGAGGTAAGCAGATTATGTTTCCAATGGAAGTCCGTAATGTCTTTAGGGTCGGTTGATCCCTATCAGGATATCACTAATTTCAAAGATAGCGGGTTGACTTGAAGCGAGTACCGGTAGTATATCGGTCTATTCAGCGAATTCAAATCAAAACACCACGAATGTTAGGCTATGAAGACTGATTTAGTAAGTCTCCACTTTTACTCGCACACCGGAAGGATCCCAGTTCTTAAACCCTGAAGAGTCACCATTGAGCCGATGCCACCAACACGTCTCTGTATGTGTGTGTGTGTCAGCAAATCTCTTCAGTCGAATGTGACAAGTGACAACGTTGAGATTATAGATCTTGAAAACACTGGGTAAAAGCATTGCTACAGTATGTCACAAGTGGGGTCACACATAAACTGCACACTGGCATAATTGTTCCATCACTTTCTGTCAGTAGTCTTTGTTCAATTATTGTGTTAGACCTACTAATGTAATGTGCAAATACATTTCACCAGTGAGTGCAAAAGCTGATTGGTACTGAGTTTTAGAATGACTGCATTTACAAAGCTACACTTTCTTTATTTGTAGGTTCAAGAGATTGAGGACCAAAACAATCTGAACAATAAAATCAACAGTCATGGCTGGTAAAGATTTGCATTACATTTAAATCGACACGCAGTATGCATATGTTTTGGTACATTATCATGGTGTTGGATGAAAGCCATTTACTTTCTGGTTTGGCTCTCATCAACCAACCAATCATACAAACAATATTATCTAGCCTAACATGACACACCTGCAAATGCTACCAATGTATTATTGACTCATGAAATGATTGTCATTTCTCCAGCAGAGAATAACTTCCCTCCAATACCGGGGTTCATCCCCCTGCAGCCGTGTTTCTACCAGGACTTTGATGAGGAGATCCCTGAACAGCATCGCACCATGTGCAAGAGACTCTACCACCTGTGGATCTGTGAGTGCCCACTGCCACTACCCACTACCCACTGCCCACTAGCCACTGCCCACTGCCACTACCCACTACCCACAGCCCACTAGCCACTGCCCACTGCCACTGCCCACTACCACTACCCACTACCCACAGCCCACTAGCCACTGCCCACTACCACTACCCACTACCCACAGCCCACTAGCCACTGCCCACTGCCACTACCCACTACCACTACCCACTACCCACAGCCCACTAGCCACTGCCCACTACCACTACCCACTACCCACAGCCCACTAGCCACTGCCCACTGCCACTACCCACTACCACTACCCACTACCCACAGCCCACTAGCCACTGCCCACTAGCCACTGCCCACTACCACTACCCACTACCCACAGCCCACTAGCCACTGCCCACTAGCCACTGCCCACTAGCCACTGCCCACTAGCCACTGCCCACTGCCACTACCCACTGCCCACTAGCCACTGCCCACTGCCACTACCCACTACCCACAGCCCACTAGCCACTGCCCACTGCCACTGCCCACTACCACTACCCACTACCCACAGCCCACTAGCCACTGCCCACTACCACTACCCACTACCCACCGCCCACTAGCCACTGCCCACTGCCACTACCCACTACCACTACCCACTACCCACAGCCCACTAGCCACTGCCCACTACCACTACCCACTACCCACAGCCCACTAGCCACTGCCCACTGCCACTACCCACTACCACTACCCACTACCCACAGCCCACTAGCCACTGCCCACTAGCCACTGCCCACTACCACTACCCACTACCCACAGCCCACTAGCCACTGCCCACTAGCCACTGCCCACTAGCCACTACCCACTACCACTACCCACTACCCACAGCCCACTAGCCACTGCCCACTGCCACTACCCACTACCCACTGCCCACTAGCCACTGCCCACTGCCACTACCCACTACCCACAGCCCACTAGCCACTGCCCACTAGCCACTGCCCACTACCACTACCCACTACCCACAGCCCACTAGCCACTGCCCACTACCACTACCCACTACCCACAGCCCACTAGCCACTGCCCACTGCCACTACCCACTACCACTACCCACTACCCACAGCCCACTAGCCCCTGCCCACTACCACTACCCACTACCCACAGCCCACTAGCCACTGCCCACTGCCACTACCCACTACCACTACCCACTACCCACAGCCCACTAGCCACTGCCCACTAGCCACTGCCCACTACCACTACCCACTACCCACAGCCCACTAGCCACTGCCCACTAGCCACTGCCCACTACCACTACCCACTACCCACAGCCCACTAGCCACTGCCCACTACCCACAGCCCACTAGCCACTGCCCACTACCCACAGCCCACTACCCACAGCCCACTAGCCACTGCCCACTGCCACTACCCACTACCCACAGCCCACTACCCACAGCCCACTAGCCACTGCCCACTACCCACAGCCCACTAGCCACTGCCCACTACCCACAGCCCACTAGCCACTGCCCACTGCCACTACCCACTACCCACAGCCCACTACCCACAGCCCACTAGCCACTGCCCATACTAGAACAACTCTAGTCAGCCACTCTGTTATAGAGTCCACATATTTAGGGGTTATGATCTCTTATTGCACTGTTATACTTGTTTCACACTACTGAGCTGAGCCAAGAGAGCCTAGCCAAGCTGCACTGCGCTGGCCTGATTACTCATCAACCATAGTTGCTGGAACTGTGCTGGAAAGGAACGTGTGAAAGGAAAATAAGTGTGCCAGGACAGTACGGTTCAGGAAGCCACAATAGTGTGAAACAAGTTTCCCCTCTGTGCAGAGTTTCTGTGTAGCACGCTCTCCAGTGTAGCCTACTGTTTAGATTAGATCATTGTGGTGAACACACGGGAGCTGACAGTTGACCTCTCCCATGCCACATGGGTTGTCTTCATCCACCACAGCTACAAAGAATGACGGAGGGTGTTCTGGTTTAACTAGATATGTGTATGTCGGTGGTGGTCGGTGCCGTTTAAGATGAGGGAAGAGCATTTTTTTTTTATGAGCACGAGCATGGACTAAATCAATTATTTAGTGACGTGAATATATTTCGTATCATTTTATCTAAAAAGGATAACTTTTCACTTTTCCACTGTTTCACTATTTACATTTTCCTGAAATTCACTGAGTATCTGCCTTCACTAGTGTGTCTGTCATCCAGGCCCGTGGGATGATGCATATGCTGCTCCCTCTTCACATTTAATGACTTATATTTTATTCTCTCTGCAGATCCCCCCCATTAAGTGATAAACATGTAAACAGGTATTCTGTACCTCTGTGTTTGCACTTATACACCAAAACCAGTGTTGATGGAATGTTGTGCTTGTTCTGCATGTTGATTGATTGATGTTTCTATGAGTTTATGTGTCTATGATTTCAGTCATTCTAAAATGTAACCCCTTAAACTCACCTCATTGAAAAGTCACCCTTGTCACATTAGATGTATTGGTCAAGAATAGACAGAATTGTACAGAAAACTCAAAGGTATTCTTTGCTCAACTTAACCAATTAAAATACTTTTAGCCTTCACTTTGTTTCTTTGCCTGAGATGAAAAAAAGACTAATCACTTAATGGGTCTATTATTATAGCTCTGGTTGGGTTTGTAAAATACTAATCACTTAATGGATCTATTATTATAGCTCTGGTTGGGTTTGTAAAATACTAATCACTTAATGGGTCTATTATTATAGCTCTGGTTGGGTTTGTAAAAGACTAATCACTTAATGGGTCTATTATTATAGCTCTGGTTGGGTTTGTAAAATACTAATCACTTAATGGGTCTATTATTATAGCTGGTTGGGTTTGTAGCTTGGATGAAGGGATATCTCTTCCCTTTGTGGACCAGTAATTGAAGCTGATTGGCTGCCTGTGGCAGTTCTGTGGAGCAGGCCGGAACTGAACCTCTAGCTCGCGCAGTGCTTTAAATTACAACCAATTTGTTCTTAAGAACAGTAGGTTTGCTAGATTACTGAGACTCAGAGCAAAACAGAGAAGAGAAAGAAAATATGGACATCTGAAGAAAGGACACCCAAGGAACCGGAGTGGACAGAATGTGCACATTTATCTGAGAGCTGGTTCCCTGACTGGGGTTATACTGTATTATACTTTGGCATTGTTCTACTGGTGTGATTAGCAATGTGTTCTCCTGGTGGTGTGTTTTATAGTGTATGCAATCACCCTGGCTGTGAATTTGGCGGGCTGCTTTGTGTGGATGCTGGGTGGAGGGGGCGTGACAAATTTTGGCATGGCCATCATATGGTTGAATCTCTTCACCCCCTGCTCCTATGCATGCTGGTTCAGGCCCATCTACAAGGCCTTCAAGTAAGTGGATTTCATACACATCCCTAAGGTATCCAAGTACCACTAGATCCTTTTAAGCTATAACTAGGGCCCATAGTTTTTCTTGATCAGGCTATGTGGTCAGGAAAACCCCCCCAATCTTACTATGACACCATTATGCTTGATCATAGTGATATACCGTCAGTCAAGGGAAATCAGTTACCGCCAAGAGAAATCTTGAAAAGGGGCTTATTTATTAACAAGTACCACACTGTGTAATGTGCTGTGTGTCTGTGTATTTACAATTCATTTTTGTTGTTCTCCGAGGACTGACAGCTCGTTCAACTTCATGGCGTTCTTCTTTGTGTTCATGGCCCAGGTGGGCATCAGTATTATTCAGTGCATAGGGATCCCAGCCTGGGGAAACTGGTAAACTGCTTACACATTCAAATCACCTTCAATAATAAGCCCATTATAAATGATTATACACTTGTATAAATGCTTAGAAATGTTCCATAATGCATTATAAATGAAAGTTATTGTGTTACCGACAAATGTTTAGCCAAAACATTTATGTCTTTAAAACAACAGCAGTATAACCTCCTACATTACCACATCCTGTCACATCATTAACAATGCAATGCAATAGATGACAGTCAGGAAATAGCCTCACTCAGGACATTTATGACTCCATTCTGTCATTCTGTCTGAGTTTAAGGCTGTTAAGGGCTAAATGTCACCTGGCTTCACTTTGATTAGCAGCTGTAATTGTAATGGCAGCTTTCATAAAGTGTATAAATGTCAACATTCAGAAATGGATGGTTTTATATGTGGGATATAAAACTTTTTTAAGGCTGATCCATGATATTAGCCTGCTACATAAAGTGATCATGATCGCTGTCAATGTTCGGAAGGTCTTCCTAATTTTTGGTATACTCAGTGTACACGAGCAAAAGGTAACTGTCTTCTTCTTCTTCTCTACATCTCTCAGCGGCTGGCTGGCCACCATCTCTTTCTTCAGCTCCAACCTTTGGATCGCCTTGCTGATGCTCATCCCCACCCTCTTTTTCACTGCCACGGCAACGCTGTCCTTCATCGCCCTCACCAAGGCAAGTTAATATAATCTGTGTTCCGTCACAACCATGGGACACGTAGAGCATGAAGATGTGCTGATCTTTATGTCAGTCACTCATGCCCATTGTGCCGGCTGGTGCATAGGGCAGCAACAAAGGTCTCCATTGCTCTCTGTCATCTTTATGTGCAGCCTGACATTTTCCTGTCGTCCCACTGCTCCCTCTCTCCAGGTCCATAACTTCTACCGTGGCAGCGGGGGCAGCATAGGCAAGGCTCAGGAGGAGTGGACCACAGGGGCCTGGAAGAACCCCCACATCCAGCAGGCAGTGCAGCAGGCAGCTATGGGAGCCGCCACGGGGGCCATGGTGCCGGATCAGCAGTACTCCAGCAACACCCCACAGTACAATGACAACCAGATGTAGGGGATAAAGTGGAGGGAAGCTTGTCAAAGCACGAGCAGGAGTTTGGTATCTGTTTACCCCATCCCCCAAAAAGTGTGTCTTTATCATAGCAGCTCTTTCTATAGGGCAGGGGTCTTCAAGCTTTTTTGCCCAGGGACCCTCTCCTAGGCACACCGGCAACCCAGGGACCCTCTCCCAGGCACACCGGCAACCCAGGGACCCTCTCCCAGGCACACCGGCAACCCAGGGACCCTCTCCCAGGCACACGGGCAACCCAGGGACCCTCTCCCAGGCACACCGGCAACCCAGGGACCCTCTCCCAGGCACACCGGCAACCCAGGGACCCTCTCCCAGGCACACTGGCAACCCAGGGACCCTCTCCCAGGCACACCGGCAACCCAGGGACCCTCTCCCAGGCACACCGGCAACCCAGGGACCCTCTCCCAGGCACACCGGCAACCCAGGGACCCTCTCCCAGGCACACTGGCAACCCAGGGACCCTCTCCCAGGCACACCGGCAACCCAGGGACCCTCTCCCAGGCACACCGGCAACCCAGGGACCCTCTCCCAGGCACACCGGCAACCCAGGGACCCTCTCCCAGGCACACCGGCAACCCAGGGACCCTCTCCCAGGCACACCGGCAACCCAGGGACCCTCTCCCAGGCACACCGGCAACCCAGGGACCCTCTCCCAGGCACACCGGCAACCCAGGGACCCTCTCCCAGGCACACCGGCAACCCAGGGACCCTCTCCCAGGCACACCGGCAACCCAGGGACCCTCTCCCAGGCACACCGGCAACCCAGGGACCCCCATCATACGTTAGTGATTTGTTTTCTTCTCACTTGTCTTGTCTTAGCATCAAGTGAATGATAATGGCAAGGAGAAGTAATCAACATTTCAAAAATGAATAGGATTGTTTTTCATTATTGTAATTGGGGAAGGAAGTCTAACATAGCCTATTAGCTTGAAAGGTAACTCCAAACACACTAAGAGCTGCTGTTTAGCTGGTTACACAAAGGTTAGCCATATGTTTGGAAAAATGCATGTCTAAGCCAAGAAAGCTTACCAGCAGCCAGCGACACTTGACGCACTGGTAGCCGATGTCAGATACTCCGGTGAGTGTAATTGGCTCCAATAAGTGTAATTTGCTTAATATTAGGAGTTAAGAAATAATGTTGACATCATTAGAAGGAAGATATTCTCCTCTTTTCTGCTGTAATCATTTATTCTATTGTTGCTAGCGATATACCCCTGCTATAGGGCACTACACTACACTTCCACACTATACCAGCTGACTCTGAACACCCATAACGTCAAGACATTTCGTGTTCTCAGCATCTACACTGAACTACAGTATCTGGTTTCTACTGTGCGATGTCATATTTCTGCTTCCGCTGCTTTGTTTTGATGTGTCACATCAAAGACGTGTCCCTATCTTATGTCACTGTGTTAGCAGGGCCCTGTGGCCACATGCACACAGCACCAACTCCGCTCGTCAGAGCTCATTCCGATCACCCACTATCCTCTCCTCTATGATCTTCGGTTTCGGTTTTTGGTAGCCTCCTCCTGCTCATGACTTGTAAAGTCATGCTCATGATATAGTATCTCAATGATATATTTGTTTGTTTTTTTCATAGTAAGTTACTGGACTCGAGGTTTTGCCGTGAATAAATGTAGCCACTGGCTGTAGGAAGAGAGCCATGTAAAGACTGTGTTTGAGTGCAGTACTATTCACTTTAAAATTTTTATTTTCTTTTTTTAAATCTACTGATATTTCAAAGCGGATAAAAAACGGTTTATTACAGAACGTAGCACTGGGATAACTTTAATATTTTACCAGGAGTGTTTATGTACAGTAGGATATAGTGTATTTGGTAATAAATATGTATTTTAAGAATGTATCACTTTGTATACTAGTGAATGCCAGGTGATTGAACAAAACTCTCCTCTGAGCCATCAGGGTATTATTTTCAGGTAAAGCAGAGCTATAAACTCTGGGCACAAACTGTGAACCTTTTCCCTTTACGTCCATATGTATGTTTTTGATAGCTTACATAATATGTATTTAAAATGAACCCATAATCCTGTTTTGATTTAATACTGAGGAGGTAGCGAGATTTGGAAGTCCACTTCCTTCGAGTTTAACCTGGACGTTGGTGTTGATGTCCCTTGGGCTCACTGTGTACGTTGATATCTTTCATCGGGCCGGCTCAGAGGCTGTTTTAAAGAGACTCAACGGAGAGATAACTGTGTGCTACCAGCTCCTAGGCCTGAGCTGAAAGATTACAGGCCAGTCGCATTTATCCACAGTCATGGAAATGGGACTTTCTTCTGAAAGTCTGAGAAGTAATGAATGGAGTAATGAATGAAGTAATGAATGCGTACCAAAACACAGAACTCTTTTTAGGGGACTATTGTACAAAATGTATTTTGAACAAGGCTCTCCAAGCCTGTTCCTGGAGAGCGCTACCGTCCTGTAAGTTTTCGCTCCAATCCTAATCTAGCACACCCGATTCTAATAATTAGCTGGTTGACCATCTGAATCAAGTAAATTTCAACTGGGGTTGGAAGGAAAATCTACAGGAGGGTATCTCCAGGATCAGGGTTGGAGAGCCCTGCTTTAGATAAACATGTAACATCTAATGTAAATGAATCAATGTGAGCTATAAATGAATTGCTAGGATTTCTCGTTGTGTTTTGTATTGAATCTCTACATGTCTTAGAGGGTGCTCTTTTTTAAACGTGTGTAGTTAATGTCTTGTCTAGGGTTGACAATGTTAGACAGCAGCGTTGTATTGTGTGTCTTGTTGTACGATTGTTTGACCACAGAGGGGCGCCGACGGTTCCTTTAATTTGTATGAGAGAAAATCCCTCATATCCAAGCTGCCTGCACTCAGACGTCTGTCTATCCATACGGTAGACTTTAGGTCTATAGCTCAGTCAGTATTCAGTCAACAGCTCAATGGTTCCTCCTGTTCCCAGGTAATAGCTACATGTGACCAGGAAGGAAGGGAGAGATAGAGTCTTACATCTAAGTGGGCTCCAGTCAGCCGCAGCCTGGCTCATACTGCCCTCCTGCCACCTCTCTCTCTCACAGGGGCAGATGGCTGAGCAGGCGGTCCCTGTGAACACATTACAGTGGGCTCTAAGCTGTAGGGGAAAGAGAGACATTTATGGGTGCCACTTTCTCTGGGGTAGTAGGGGTTTGAAAATGACCTAAATGGGCTCCTATTGAGGGAAGAAGAGAGAGAGAGCAGTAGAAAAGCAGTGTTTCCCAGGTGTTCATTAGTTAATGTTCTAGCTAGATCACTAACCTGGCCTAATCTATATATACCAAGGCACCTTAACCCCTCAAGTAGCTGTATTCAACATTATTACAGTATGCAAATTATTTTAGAGAAATCCCCCAAACCTATACTTCCTTTCTCTCCTACATCTAAAAGGAATCAGCTATGTACTCAGTACTATGTACTGTGGTGTAAGCTATGCAGATAACCCTTGACTATGGAAGGGTTGTGTTTGTAAGTACAGTTGTTTGGGCTCAGATTAGCCTGCGACTGATGTAAAGGTGTCTAGAGCACTGTTAGCTTAAACTGTGATATAATCAGTATTCAATAAGCTCTGTCTATGCAGTAATCAAGCAGAAGCATTGACCAAAGTTTTCCCCTGGCACAC
This sequence comes from Oncorhynchus mykiss, assembly GCF_013265735.2. Lineage (NCBI taxonomy): Eukaryota > Metazoa > Chordata > Actinopteri > Salmoniformes > Salmonidae > Oncorhynchus > Oncorhynchus mykiss. The sequence continues at coordinate 24,040,598 of NC_048590.1, forward strand.
GTTCATGTGCAACCACCACAGCTCACACAGTACCAGCAGATGCTGTTGCTTCTTTGTCATGTCCATGTCATTAAATGTGTGGGAGATCATTGAACCAGTGGGATATCCCCCTTATGCTTATGCTGATCATGTGAGATGGCATGGTCATCTTGGAGAGACAACTAGACAGTATTCAAAAGCACAGTTAGAAGAGGACTTTTATTCTAAAGTGTAATTGTTACGTACATTTAAAAATGTTGTCTTGTCGTTTTATGTTTTGATTTCCCTTACGGACATTAAACAAACTCTATTCCATTTTATGCCTTGATAATATACAGTGGGGTAAAAAAGTATTTAGTCAGCCACCAATTCTGAAGTTCTCCCACTTAAAAAGATGAGAGGCCTGTAATTTTCATCATAGGTACACTTCAACTATGACAGATAAAATGAGAGAAAAAAAATCCAGAAAATCACATTGTAGGATTTTTTATGAATTTATTTGCAAATTATGGTGGAAAATAAGTATTTGGTCAATAACAAAAGTTTTTCTCAATGCTTTGTTATATACCCTTTGTTGGCAATGACAGAGGTCAAACGTTTTCTGTAAGTCTTCACAAGGTTTTCACACACTGTTGCTGGTATTTTGGCCCATTCCTCCATGCAGATCTCCTCTCTAGAGCAGTGATCTCCTCTAGAGCAGATACTTATTTTCCACCATAATTTGCAAATATAAATTCATAAAAAATCCTACAATGTGATTTTCTGGATTTTTTTTCATTTTCTCTGTCATAGTTGAAGTGTACCTATGATGAAAATTACAGGCCTCTCTCGTCTTTTTAAGTGGGAGAACTTTCACAATTGGTGGCTGACTAAATACTTTTTTTGCCCCACTGTATATGTTGTCTGGTCTTTGTGTGTCTTGACTGTGTGTTGTTGGGAAGTGGAGTCATGGTGTGAGTGTTAGTTGGACTGTCTGTTAGTTGGACTGTCTATTAGTTGGACTGTCTATTAGTTGGACTGTCTGTTAGTTGGACTGTCTGTTAGTTGGACTGTCTATTAGTTGGACTGTCTGTTAGTTGGACTGTCTGTTAGTTGGACTGTCTATTAGTTGGACTGTCTGTTAGTTGGACTGTCTGTTAGTTGGACTGTCTGTTAGTTGGACTGTCTATTAGTTGGACTGTCTGTTAGTTGGACTGTCTGTTAGTTGGACTGTCTATTAGTTGGACTGTCTGTTAGTTGGACTGTCTATTAGTTGGACTGTCTATTAGTTGGACTGTCTGTTAGTTGGACTGTCTGTTAGTTGGACTGTCTGTTAGTTGGACTGTCTATTAGTTGGACTGTCTATTAGTTGGACTGTCTGTTAGTTGGACTGTCTGTTAGTTGGACTGTCTATTAGTTGGACTGTCGGTTAGTTGGACTGTCTGTTAGTTGGACTGTCTGTTAGTTGGACTGTCTATTAGTTGGACTGTCTATTAGTTGGACTGTCTGTTAGTTGCTGTCACTGTATTAGCTCTCCAGTCCCTTGCTGATTTTGGAACCAGGCTGTTAAATATGCGTTACAAAGGTGTTGTATAATTTCAGCCGGTAGTTTTCAAAGTAGCGCTCACGATCCAAAACTGGTCCCCGAAAATGGTGTGCTATTGTGTACAACATCATCCCTTTCATATGATATGTGACACTCCCTCCTGCAATCCATATAATATGTTACATATTCCAGGGGAATCTGCAGTTGCTATTAATTTGTTGACTTGAATGAATGAATTATTGGTATGTACCCATTGAATCTTGAAGAATATAACTTATAAATGCCTCATGAGCTTATTAGTTAAACTGTCGGTACGACCCAAAATATGAGCTTGTTTTACTCCAATGTTTGTTAAGAAAGTAAATGTAAACAAACAAGATATAGACGAAAGACATGGTGAAAATGATCATTTTTATATAATGGACGGTCAGTGTTAGCTCTGGTTAAATTTCTCCAGCCCCATCCGTCAGCTTTTTACTGAAACAGGGAGCGGGGACATCACTTTGCTGTTGATTAAACTGGTGATTGCCGCTTTAAGATCCCGTTCAAATCTCTAACTTGCTGTCTGCAAGTTATTCATGTCACTTGTTTACCCACCGTCTCTGTGCAGATCGTTAATCTGCGGTCACGAAAGCATCTCACAATGTGTGGCACCTATTTGTTGCAATTGCATTTGCATTTCGTAATTAAAATGTGATGTTGAAATACTTTCCAAAACACAACAAATGAAACCAAGAAACATATATTCTCTATCTAGTGAGAAAACCTAGTGTGAGCCTGTGCATCCAGAGACTGCCTATAGGTGGCAGTGTTGATTCAGTGTGAGTGAGGGGTGCGCTGTTAAACTGTTCAACCAGTTGTCCACTGGGGGCAGTATACGATCTGTGTTTTTCTCCTCTGCCAGTGTGTGATTTCCCCAGATACACAGCCCTGAACACAAACAGAAAGAAATCCCAGATAGTCAAGGTGATAAAAGCGATATGGCCAACATTTACTTGTCTGGCTAATAACTTTACTCTTGGTAAACTCAAATTTACTGAGCACAATTTCACCCTGGACATCCTCTGAGAAGGTGTCTCATCATAGATTAGATTCAAAAGCCCTTTAAATGGATTTATCTCTGGATGTCTCCTTGCTTTCCCGCTCTCCTTGTGTTGAGAGTGATAGAATCACTCAGAGGAGCTGGAGGAGAAATGACACAGTGATATAGGCACCCAGAGGACCCACTAGCAGTCACGGACCAGCCCTGTTATTGGTATAAACATTAAAAGCCATCTGTTGAATTGGGCCCACGTTTTATGAAAGAACAAGTCAGATAGATGCATTCTGGTTAATATGAAATAGCGATGGTTGGCAGCATTGGAATTGCATCATTGATTCATAAACAACTAAGGTTGTATAGTGGTAGTGCATATCATACTCAGCATGTTATAAGCATTTAGTAACATTAATAGTATTTAGACAGTTGCTATTTGTAACACATTGTTTTGTCTTTCATGATAGTGTAGTAGACATGAATATACCAGGAACTCAGCTTAGCAACATCTCACCCAGGTCTTAGCGAAGATGTGAAAACTGCTCTCTGTGTTGAATTTATAACATAAAGTCAACAGCCATTCCTCAAAATGTGTCGGCATTAACTTTTGACCTGGCTGTGTATCCCCCTCCAGCTTCAATATTTTGATTACAGTCACCATGGCAAACTGCTAAAAATTCCCTCATACAGTAAACACATCTCTTCCCCATGATCAGTCAAGCTTACATGAGAGGAGAGGGCGGTGGAGGGCAGTGTGAAGAAGGAGGGGGGTCCACACAGAGGCCACAGTGTATGACCTGGAGCAGGCCGAACACAGAGGGGCTTTATGTGCTACCAGTCAGCAAAGAGACAGACAGAGAGTTCCCCTTCAGGCTGTTCTAAACACTCCCAGGGACCTGGGCTGAAGGATCACACCCTGGCTACTGCTAAACCATGCTCTTAGAGGTGTGTGTCTGCGGTCACTTACCTAAACCAAACCTGGACTCTCTGGGATCACTCAGGCGTGTGGTGAGTCACCTGGAACATGGTGGAGCTGAAGATCAGTTTAGGTGTGACCTGGTCTCAGTTGGCCTTGTAGACCAGGCCTATTGGAAGGCCAGACTTTGGTTTCTCTCATTTAATTGCTCATTAAGATAAATACATCAGCAGCTCAGCGGTTAACTAACAGAGTGATTAATGGCTAGTAGAAGGCACACAGAAGGCAGTATGGCAAACCCACAGGCATCCCCTGTTCTTATTTTCTTGAGTGTAACTTAAAATGATGTGTTCCGGAGACACAGGCAAACACACACACACTCTCTCCAAGAGTAGCAGTGATCATGTGGTAAGAATTCCCAACCCAGCTCATCTTCTCACGCACATCACGAGATGGATCAGAGCAGCCAGCCAAGAACTAAGGAGGGGTCACCAAGCTGTCTGGAGTCAGGCCACGTTACTCTGCTACAGAAAAGACTGTTGCCGCCACCAGGATGTGAAATCACCCATCTGATGATGGGAGGCGTCCCATTGACACCCAGAGGAGACAGGGACAGTACAGGCTGTCGTGTAGAAAGAGTCCACTGAAATATGGTGCTGTCAGAGGACGGGAGACGTAGGGCAGAGTGCTGCTGGCGGCTGCAGCCGAGGCGCCATCACTCCCTGTGGCTGACTTCATCAGCTTTCCCTGTGGAGCCCATTGGGAAGGATGACGTCTGCAGACATTCTGTATATACATACATACAGACAGATATATCCCTCACTAACTGGGGGAGTCCTACCTTGCCTTCTGAACATCCAGTCATTAGTTTCAATTGTCTGGGACCATAAACACGAATATCCCAAATTCAATTTCTTCCCCTTTCAAAGAAGGGGCGCCTTAATGAGAATGTATTGCCCTGTTGTTGCAGCCGTGCAGTCGTTCGGACTCCCATGGATACGAAGGAACGAGACATTTGCATACTCCTTAAAACTGATGAGTGGGGAAAGTGAGAGAACCTAAGTTTTAAGAAGAATACATCTTTGCCTCAGACACCAAAACCGGGGCCAGATGTTTCAGAGATGAGGCACGAGGCATTTAAACTGTCAGGCTGTGCACTCGAGTGTGTCGTCAGTCTACTACTCAAGCTGCTTCCCAGCCTCCTATAACGCCCATCGCTTTCGATGCAGAGCGCTAACACAAAAAGTGAGATGTTTGTTATCTCAGATATATACGGCACACTCTGCTCTGTATAAAATATGTACAGGATGAGCCAGGATGAGCCATTATCAAAACAAATGAGCCAGTGACTGCAGCTGCATGTAAATCAGAACATCATTTAGTTCACTGTTCAAATGATGGAAACAGTTTTTTTCCTTCTTGACTTACACTGTGCCCACTCAGTCATTGCTCCTTTTTTCTCCATCCAACCTGGACTCGGGGGTAGATGCAACAAGGAAACGGAAATCCAGGTTAAATATTATACTAATTTGTGTCCCGGATTTCCGTTTACTCTGTTGGATCTATCCCTAAGTATTGTAGGGGTATGGTATGTATCAGGTATGGTATGTAGCAGTGTAACCTTTTTCTGCAGTCAAATCACCAAAGCGCCCTCTCGTGGCCTCATGGGTGGAATGTTATTAATATTTTTTGTACAGAAAATCCAGTGTTTCTATGTCAAACATTTTTTTTAAATATTTTATTCTGTTGTTTATATAAACTGTAATATTGGGATGTAAACTCAACATTTAAAAACATGTCAACTCTACACTGAGTGTATAAAACATTAAGGACACCTTCCTAATATTGAGTTTCACCCCCCTTTTGCCCTCAGAAGAGCCTCAATTCGTCGGGCATGGTGTCGAAAGCGTTCCACAGGGATGCTGGCCCATGTTGGCCCATTTTGACTCCAATGCTTTCCATGTCTCAATTTTCTCAAGGCTTAAAAATCCTTCTTTAACCAGTCTCCTCCCCTTCATCTATACTGATTAAAGTGAATTTAACTAAAGTGACATCAATAAGAGATCATAGCTTTCACCTGGATTCACCTGGTATGTCTATGTCATGGAAAGAGTAGGTGCCCTTAATGTTTTGTACATTCAGTGTATATCTGACATGGTACAGAGCTCTTCCTTTTGTTAAGCCCATGACCATGTGTGTGTGGTGTATACTTTTGTTTCAAAGTAGATTTGTTTAAGAAACCTGATTTAGCCCACTGCAGGAAAAGGTTATTCACATTTTTTGGTGAGAGATTGCATTTTTTTTATGAGCATGGCCTTATTTATATTATAGCATATTGGATGACTGTCATTCATATTTCATTCACCCAGCTCAATGTAACATCGACAGGTTTAGGCTACTACATGATACTTGAATTTTCACTATACCCATCATGAGGTTGCTACAACCTAGCCTATGAATGAAAGTGTACAATATAGGTGTACAAAAAATGTGAATAATCAAGGTGACAGACAGTGACACATTCAATACCATATTGCACATGCTTGCCTGCATCTAGCGGATCTAAGGTGTAATCATTAGACCAACAGTTGAAATCGAGACATTCTATTGGACAAATTCCTGTATGTTTATCCCCATTTCATTCCGTTTAAGAAATGCTTTTCAACAGAATCGGCGGAATTGTGAAAGTGAAGTGAAAGTGAAAAAAATAAAACAAAATCTCTCTCTCGTTTCTCTTGAATTTTTAAAGAAATGAATTTGCTCAGAATTGTTCAACTATTGTCTTTCTCTCTCTGAGTCAACTACTCACCACATTTTATGCACTGCAGTGCTAGATAGATTTCAGTACTAGATTAATTATCTGAACCTTTAATTGGGTGGACAACATGTCAGTTCATGCTGCAAGAGCTCTGAGAGGTTGGAGGACATTTTCCAGAAGTTTTTATAATTACTCTGTAAGTCTATGGAAGGGGGTAATAACCATGAGCCTTTTAGATTCTGTATTCAAGTCAATGTACAAAGAGGAGGACGGAAACTAGCTGTCCTCCAGCTACACCATGGTGCTATTGAGGCTACTATAGAAACTTCATTGCAAAACAGTGTGTTTTAATCAATTATTTGGTGATGATGTAAATATATTTTAGTATAGTTTTAACTAAAAAGGATAACTTTTTTATATTTTGCTATTTTGATATGTATGAAATTCACAGAGGATGATGGTCCTCCCCTTCCTCCTCTGAGGAGCCTCCACTGGCATGTATTAATTTGTAGATTTCCATCATCCATTTTGTATCATATCTTACGAATTACAATTCCTATTATATGTTACGAATTGCAATTCGTAAATATGTTGCGATTTTCAATTTGTTGTGGCTAATGTTGGCTAGGTGGTTAATGCTAAGGTTAACTAAGTGGCTAATGTCATCTAGGATAGGGGTTAGGGGCTAAGGTTAGAGTTATGAGTTATGAGTTATTGTTAGGGGAAGGGTTAGCTAATATGTTAAGTAGTTGAAAAGTAGCTGAAATGTAGTAAATAGTTGCAAAGATGCTAAATAGCTCAAATGCTAAAGTTGGGCTGCTAGACGTTTGCGTTATATGCAGACCCATTCTATGCGTTATATGCAGACCCATTCACCCAGACCAAGTAACCTTCTTTCTTGTGCAACCATATCAAACGTAACATATCATATAATTTAAGTGTCCTGAATTTACATTTACTATAATACGTCTAGTATTTCAGACCAGGCTGCTCCATCTCTCCATCTCCCGCTCTTTGTTCCCTCCATTCCCAAAGACAATCTCTCCTTTCTCTTTGACCACACAGCAACATGTTTATCCTCCCTGAAAATGAAGGTGAGCCTTTATTCATTGAATTAATTTGAAAAGCGCAGTAACAGCCAGAAGATGAATTACCTGTGGCCTTGATGTTGTGCCACAGAATATGTGTGCAGCAGGAAGGCTCTGCAGAATGAGACCGCATGTCTGGGGGTTATTTTTTGGCAGTGTCTGGTTGCATAATAATTCCTTTTCTCTCCTTCCTCTCAATTAAATTATCCTCACCAAGAGAATGCTTGAGTGGGGAGTAGAGCAGTCTCAAGTTATGTCTTCAAGCCTTGTCTCAAATTATGGTCAAATGATGTTGGAATGCTTAGTGAGCTTATAGCTAGTTAGTTCTATCATTGATCTGAGAGTAAGTAAGGATAGAATGCTAAGGCCAAGTCAGAACACTTAGAAGCTTTGTAACTGTGTCAGAGGAAGTAAGATGGTAAAGACCAAAGGTGGACTAATGAATATTGATGGAGCGGAGACAGACAGGCAGAGACCGGCAGAGATAGATAGACAGGCCATGGAATGAAGATCCATGTAGCTATGACATGATTAAGTGTTCCGTGACTGGTTATTAGATACATCAATTACCTGTCCACTCCCTCTGGCCTCGTAGGAGTTTTAATAGATGGATCTCTAGGACTGTAAGCTGCCCTGTACCTCTCCTATGGGTGTGAATGGATCTCAACTTTGTCCTGAGTGACGGTCTATGACACCCTCACAATGAGGATAATGTCAGATTTAACTCTGCAACACTGTACAGCTCACCGTGTATTTTACAAGTCACTCATCACCCTCATCGACCCTCCTCACACCCACTGCTTCCTTTCCTAGAGCCTAAGTAGTATAAGACCTCAGTTGATCCCCATAGAGCCACGCCTGTAACATGAGAGTTCTTAGAGGCCAAAATGTGTTCCCAATGTTTACACAAACTGAATCACATGCCATAACATGGATTACATTCACACTTGTCCATTTTTAATGTAGAGCCTAGGAATGCCTCCCCACCTTCCCCAGGCTGTATCACATCCGGCCGTGATTGGGAGTCCCATACAGTAGGGAGGCACACAAGTGGCACAGCGTCATTCGGGTTTGGCCGGTGTAGGCCGTCATCGTAAATAAGAATTTGTTCTTAACTGACTTGCCTAGTTAAATAAAAGTATATATATTTTTTAAATACAATAATAAAGCTGATGTCAAATGATGTACAGTAACTCACTGCCGTGTATTCTGTTACCCTGTCCTCTCTTTCCAGCAAGCAAACACACGCACACACACGTGCACACACGCGTACACACACACACATACTCGCACACACACACAATAATCTGGAGGAATTTTTTTTGGAAGTGTCTGTGTACCGTAAGGAAAAGGCTGAGAGCAGCTTGAACAAATAGCCATCACAGAGAGGAAGTCCCCTCAGAGTGGTCAGGGTAATACAGGGACAAACAGGAGGAACATAACACCCATGGGGATGACACAGGAAATATTGGACATTTTGTTCTCCGGAGATGAGAAATATTTTCATTCCGAAGGATTAGATTTTTTTATTTGTTTTATTTCACCTTTATTTAACCAGTTAGGCTAGTTGAGAACAAGTTCTCATTTTCAACTGCGACCTGGCCAAGATAAAGCATAGCAGTGTGACACAGACAACAACACAGAGTTACACATGGAGTAAACAATAAACAAGCCAATACACAATAAACAAGTCAATGACACAGTAGAAAAAATAAAGTCTATATATAGTGTGTGCAAAAGGCATGAGGAGGTAAGCAATAAATAGGCCAAAAGGAGGGAAATAATTACAATTTAGCAGATTAACACTCGAGTGATAAGAGAGCAGATGATGATGATGTGCAAGTAGAGATACTGGTGTGCAAAAGAGCAGAAAAGTAAATAAAATAAAAACAGTATGAGGATGAGGTAGGTAAATTGGGTGGGCTATTTACAGATGGACTATGTACAGCTGCAGCAATCAGTGGGTCTGGCGACGAATATGTAGCGAGGGCCAGCCGACTAGAGCATACAGGTCGCAGTGATGGGTGGTATAAGGTGATTTGGTAACAAAACGGATGGCACTGTGATAGACTGCATCCAGTTTGCTGAGTAGAGTGTTGGAAGCTATTTTGTAGGTGACATCGTCAAAGTCGAGTATCGGTAGGATAGTCCGTTTTACTAGGGTAAGTTTGGCGGCGTGAGTGAAGAAGGCTTTGTTGCGAAATAGAAAGCCGATTTGATTTTGGATTGGAGATGTTTAATATGAGTCTGGAAGGAAAGTTTACAGTCTAGCCAGACACCTAGGTATTTATAGTTGTCCACATATTCTAGGTCGGTACCGTCCAGGGTGGTGATGCTAATCGGGCGGGCGGGTGTGGGCAGCGAATGGTTGAAAAGCATGCATTTGGTTTTACTAGTGTTTAAGAACAGTTGGAGGCCACGGAAGGAGTGTTGTATGGCATTGAAGCTGTTGTATGGCATTTGGAGGTTAGTTAGCACAGTGTCCAAGGAAGGGCCAGAAGTATACAGAATGGTGTCGTCTGCATAGAGGTGGATCAGGGAATCGCCCGCAGCAAGAGCGACATCATTGATATACACAGAGAGAAGGTACGGTGGAATTCGAAATGGTCAGTGATCTGTTTATTAACTTGGCTTTTGAAGACTTTAGATAGGCAGGGCAGCATGGATATAACAGTTTGGGTCTAGAGTGACACCCCCTTGAAGAGGTGGATGACCGTGGCAGCTTTCCAATCTTTAAGGATCTCGGACGATACGAAAGAGAGGTTGAACAGGCTGGTTAATAGGGTTTGCAACAATGGTGGCGGATAGTTTTAGAAAGAGAGGGTCCAGATTGTCTAGCCCAGCTGATTTGTAAGGGTCCAGGTTTTGCACCTCTTTCAGAACATCTGCTGTCTGGATTTGGGTGAAGGAGAAGCCGGGGAGGCTTGGGTGAGTAGCTGCGGGGAGGCGGAGCTGTTGGCCGGTCATGGATTTATCAGTGGTGACCGTGTTACCTAGCCTCAGTGCAGTGGGCAGCTGGGAGGAGGTGCTCTTGTTCTCCATGGACTTTACAGTGTCCCAAACTTTTTTGAGTTTGCAAATTTCTGCTTGAAAAAGCTGCCTACATTGGTTCCTGACTTCCCTGAACAGTTGCATATCGTGGGGACTATTCGATGCTATTGCAGTCCGCCACAGGATGTTTTTGTGCTGTTCAAGGGCAGTCAGGTCTGGCTGGAGTGAACCAATCTGTTCTTAGTTCTGCATTTTTTGAACGGGGCATGCTTATCTAAGATGGTGAGGAAACTACTTTCAAAGAATGACCAGGCATCCTCGACCGTCGGGATGAGGTCAATATCCTTCCAGGATACCCGGGCCAGGTCGATTAGAAAGGCCTGCTCGCAGAAGTGTTTTAGGGAGCATTTGACAATGATGAGGGTTGGTCGTTTGACCCCGGACCCATAGCGGATACAGGCAATGAGGCAGTGATCGCTGAGATCCTGATTGAAAACAGCGGAGGTGTATTTGGAGGGCAAATCGGTCAGGATAATGTCTATGTCTATGCCCATGTTTACGGATTTAGTGTTGTACCTGGTGGGTTCCTTGATGATTTGTGTGAGATTGAGGGCATCTAGCTTAGATTGTAGGACTGCCGGGGTGTTAAGCATATCCCAGTTTAGGTCACATAACAGAACGAACTCTGAAGCTAGATGGGGGGCAATCAATTAAAAAATGGTGTCCAGGACACAGCTGGGAGCGGAGGGGGGGTCGATAGCAGGCGGCAACAGTGAGAGACTTATTTCTGGAGAGGTTCATTTTTAAAATTAGAAGTTCAAACTGTTTGGGTATAGACCTGGAAAGTATGACAGAACTTTGCAGGCTATCTCTGCAGTAGATTGCAACTCCTCCCCCTTTGGCAGTTTTATCTTGATGGAAAATGTTGTAGCTGTGTATGGAAATCTCAGAATTGTTGGTGGCCTTCCCTAACCTAGGATTCAGACACGGCAAGGACATCTGGGTTGGCGGAGTGTGCTAAAGCAGTGAGTAAAACAAACTTAGGGAGGAGGCTTTTGATGTTGCCATGCATGAAACCAAGGTTTTTTCGATCACAGAAGTCAACAAATGAGGGTGCCTGGGGACACGCAGGGCCTGTGTTTACCTCCACATCACCTGAAGAACAGAGGAGGAGTAGGATGAGGGTACGGCTAAAGACTATCAAAACTGGTCGCCTATAGCGTTGGGGACAAAGAATAAAAGGAGCAGATGGTAGAATAAATTCAGGGCATAATGTGCAGACAGGGGTATGGTGGTGTGCGGGTACAGTGGAGGTAAGCCCAGGCACTGAGGGATGATAAGAGAGGTTGTATCTCTGGATAAGCTGGTTATAATGGGTGAGGTCACCGCAAGTGTGGGAGGTGGGACAAAGGAGGTATCAGAGGTATAATGAGTGGAACTAGGGGCTCCGCAGTAAACTAAAACAATGATAACCAACATAAACAACAGTATACAAGGCATATTGACATATGAGAGAGACATACAGCGAGGCATAAAGTAAGCACAGGTGTTGATTTGGAGAGCTAACTAAGACAACAACGGGTGAGACAACAACAGCTAATCAGCTAAAACAACAACAGGTAAAATGGCAATGACTGGGCAGAGAGCCACCCGGTAGCAGCGGTGATCCGGTGCCAAGGTCCAGAGCTTATGGCAAGGATCCGGTGGAGTAGTGGGTTCTAGCTGTGTTTGGGTGGAGTCCAGGTGAAAAACTGAGTAGGCCGGGAGGTGGGCCTCAGGGATAGTTTCGGTGCTGGGTAACTCGGTGGGTGCTAGCTAGCTGTGAAGATCAGGAGAACGGTCCAGGGATTACGGCAGGAATCCGGCGTTGTAGTGGAGAGACAGTCCGTTAGGTAGGCTGGCGTAGGTAGGCTGGCGAGTATTATCCAAGCTAAAAAACGGGCTGGTACCTGTGCAGAAGATAAAGGCCACAAGCAGTGGCTACCAATGGCTAAATAGCTGGTAGCTAATTAGCTGGTTAGCTTCTGATGGCTAGGTGGTTCTTGCTATAATGTCTAAAAATAAAAAATAATAGTGGTTCCGTATCACATTGGGTGAGGCAGGTTACCGGAAGGTATAATTGAACTAAAATGGAGAAGAGATGAAAATAAAATTGAAATATGTACAAAAAAGACAAAAAAATACAAAAGTACACGAGAAGACGAACAAAACACGTCTGCACTGCTATGCCGTCTTGGAATCGGATGACAATGCTTCCTGAACAAACACCACTGGCTATGGTCACCCAACACATTCAAATCGTAATTCTTTACGCAATCATGATAACAAATTGCCTTTAAAGGTCCAATGCAACATTTCTGGGTAACAATTACTGTGACCTTACTGTGACCTTACTGTGACCTTACTGTGACCTTACTGTGATTGTTTTAATTTAAAATGGTAAAAAAAATTGCTTCTTAGCAAAGAACAATTTCTCAGGCAAGAATTTTGCTAGGACTGTCTGGGTGTGGTTTGACTCAAAACTAGCTGTTATTGGCAGAGAAGTTTGGAACTCTCTTTCTTATTGGTCTATTAACTAATTTACCACATGGTGATGTCACCATGTAAAGCCAAAACTCCCTCCCACCAAAACACGCTGATATTTCAGACGGTCTTTTCAAACAGCTCTCATACTAAAAGGGCATTGATCATTATCACTATTTTCACAATTTCACATTATTATTCCAACCTTGTAGTTTGGAAATATATATAAAATACAGGTAAATCTGATTTGGACTGCACCGTGTCTTTCAAGTATGACAGTAAAAGTAAAGTTGAAGTGAGTTTAACAGAGGGCAAATCCCTGTTTTTATAATCTTATCCTGCTGCATTAGTAATACAGGAAAAGTATCGTCCAGACTGTTACACAGGCAAACAGTCCCTCCCTCACAGTATGAATCTAGGCTGCTCCACTCTCCTGGTGAGACAAGCCTGTGAAATATCCTCAAACACTTTCACTCAGCCTCTGTGTGTGTGTGTGTGTGTGTGTGTGTGTGTGTGTGTGTGTGTGTGTGTGTGTGTGTGTGTGTGTGTGTGTGTGTGTGTGTGTGTGTGTGTGTGTGTGTGTAGGTGGGTGGGTTGTATCTGTTCTCTTCTCCTTTCTTTCTCTTCCATTGGGTTTTTCAAAGAAACTAAATCAACTCTTCTTTGTTTAGAGAACCTTCTAATAACCCTTTCTACTGAAGGTGATTGTTCCTTTTAGGAAGTCTTCAAAAGGGTGGATATTGCTTGCTGTGATATGTCCTATACTCCCTACTCGGGCTTTCCTGTTACCTCTAGTTGCTTTAAGTGTGTATCACTAACCCACATATTTGTAGTCTAGTTAGATTGGCCTGTACTGTGGGGTCAGGAATGCTCCGTAAAATAAGCCTTAGCCCTTCAGCTGCTGTTGGAAAAGCATCATTATAGAGAAACACGTCAACAAATGTTACTTTTCAGTATTGGGGTCATTTGAGAAAGCTTTTGCTTTTTATAAAAAAGGCTACACTTATTTTTGTTTCTTTACCAAAGGCACTGTGTGCCCATATCCATATTCTTATATGGACATTATGGCATTGGATGCCCATAATGATGTTCAAATGTAAAGCCAGCCCAATCAAGCTGATCTTACAACATGTCTCCGGACAGGAGATGTGTGCTCTGTTTCAGGCTTACTAACATCGAGAGAGACTGATGACCAGCAAGCCTGCTCGGACACACAAAGTAATTAGTTGTGCGATATCACATGATGAATGCACGACACAAATGAGACAGCCATGTCTCTTGCTTGGCCATGAACAGCTGTCTATATATTTGTATTCACTGTATATTTTTGTGAATCTGAAAAGGTCTGTTTTGCATTCCTGCACGGATGCTGCATGATAAATGTACACGACAACACAGACAGACCTACAGTAAATGCCATAATGCAATAAACATACCTTCACCTGACATTTCAGAGTAGGAAACCATAAATAACTTTTCAATATTCAAATCTCAGGGCACTGTTTGTCTGGATGTGTGGCCTATTACGTGAACGCTCCGGAGCAGTGTAATCCCAAACTGACCATGGAATTCTTATTTACATATAATAAGGACAATAAAATGAAGTGCCATATCAAAATGGATATAGGTCCAAATCCTAACATGAGATACACACATGAAACTGGAAGTTGAAGTCATTTCCAGCATTGAAGTTTGCTCTAATGTTTATGTCTCGTGCTTGAACACATTTTTGCTCCATTATTGTGTTATTATCCCACCAAAATTTTTTTTTTTAAATTTTTTTTAACACAGTGACAGAAACCACGTCGGTAACTACAGCCTGTAAACAACCGTCACATGTCAGTCCAAACACCTTATAGAGGTGTAAATGTATGTCTTTATTAGGTATGTCATTTTTGACAGGTGTTCAAGAACAGAAGAACTCAAGCAAATCAACATATACTCTATATATTTAATGATACCTGCTATAATCCACAAGTCTAATAGTGTCATTCCATTGATTGAATAGAATCTCCTAATTATACTTTCCACCTGTCTTGGTAAACAATATCAAGAGCAACCAGAATACAAAGAAGTGTTGGTCAATGACAGCATTGATAGACTACTATGTACAATGTTAAAATGGTAAAGTTAACGTGTAATATGGTATATAAACAGAATACAAGACCAGACCTGTTCTGCATTTGTTCGTGTTTCTAAATCCTTTCTCTTAAGTGTTTTACTGTAGGCGTGTGTTGCAATGGAGTGTGTGGGAGGCCACAGTGGGCCATCATCACAGGGATGTCTGATAGAAACCGTACACTCAACTGGAAACAGTAGCTCACTCTTTGAGAGGTAGGTAGAGGCGGCATTTCGGTACTCTGTCTGTCTGTAATGCCAAGCTAAACCTACTAGTGTAATGCATCACAACGATAGGTTTTTACAACAGTAGTTTCTTCTTTACAGTCACTCTCTGCCGCAACACACTCAATTTGAACAAATCCAAAGTATGTTCTGGATTCGTATAAAAAACATATATGAGTTCCTGGAATTTCACAAATACAGCAACAATTCAAACACAGTACTAAAGACCCTTTCATTAAAGAAGAGAAGAATCAAAATACAATCAATTAAAACAAGTACAGTTCTCTATAGCTAAAACCATGCATCAGTGGGTTAATTGTCATGTACATTCTTCTTACAAAGCTACAGATAACCTATATGGCATCTGACCAGTGTTGGTAGTTGAAAAAGAACTCCAATGTAAGTTTAATTCTGGAAAGCACCTCCTTGAAAATAAATGGCAGTTCTGCCAACTAAGCTTTATGTTTTATTGTGAGACAAACACAAAGATGAAGGACGAGGACGAAAACTGACTTTGACGGTATTTAGAGGCGGTAACGCTCTGGGTTCTGACAGCCTCTTTATGTTGAGTGACTACTTGATGGAGACTAACGTGTGCAAACGAACAAGACCTGGCTTCTCCCCTCTCTCTCGTCTCTCGATAATATTACACTATGTAGATGTGCTCAGAGAATCACATTGTTTTAAACCTGGCACAAAGAGGCAGAGAGAAGAAGAACAACAACACTATAATGGTCCTAGTGAGTCACTGGCTGGGGCTGCCATGTCTTCCTCCCAGACAGCGTGGATGAATGCACCATTTTTTTTTTTTTTGTTGGATTGCAGTTGAGCCCAGACTCGTCTGGGACCACTAATTTCAGCACCAGCTCCATTTCACACCTTATTTCAAACCAAACCGAGCCACTCTGCGCACAGCTGTGAGCAACGTACTCACAATGTCCAAGATGTTTACTATTTCATGGACAAAAGCCTCATTAAGGCTGTCAGAGTATAAATACGAGCAGTGGGGTTAGTCTGGGAGAGAAGGTTATGGATAATATAGAGGGAAAACAACAATAGAGACGGTGGGAGACTGGAGTGATGAGTCTGGTATGGGTTTTCAGTTTGTGTGCTTGTGTAAATATCCCCATGTTCTCTTCAGTGCCACTGGAACCCTTGTTCACTCTGGGCCCAGGAAACCAAAAACAGCACAAACAAAACAACAGCAACAACAATAACAAAACGAATTCCATTCACATTTCAATGGAACAGCACTGTCCTGGAGGACTCACCCTGGCTGGGCAGCCTTCCCACGTCCGATCAGGACCTTCAGGATGGACACAGAACAAACAACACAATGAGGCGGGTGTTGATAACACAGAGAGACAGAGAGGTTGGCCTACCTGTCCACACATTCTTATTAAAGGCCCTTTCTGTAGACCGAGGCAACGTTATTATAGTGAACTTAAACTGAAGCTAAAATGAAAACAAATCATGAAAAACGACTTAGAAACGTAAATAAAATAACTAATAAACCTGTCTGAAAAACTAAAACTATTATCTTTGACACCAAAACTAACCAAAATGAAAATAAAACAATCATGAATTATGTTCAGTTTCATTTTTTCCCCTAAACATTGGACAGAAATCGAATTTCAATTGGGTTGTCATGCTTTTGAAGTGTTTTAAAGCTACTGAACCGGGCGGGTAAATGCTGCCAGGAGATGGGTAAGTTTCAAATAGGCCTAATTTGTGCATTACTGTCACTAGCTATCACTAGCTAACAGGGAAAAAAATTGGCTAAGTAGCCAACTTGATTCTTCTTTAGGAACGGACATGCCGAAATGTTTGATGGGGTGGTGCATTTTTAGCCCAGTGGGCCTGTCTAACTTTTTTGTTGTTGTGCAAAATCATCATTATCTGGCTAATAATGGGGGCCTTAACCTTTCTGATCTCCCCATCCCGGATCCGGGTTCGTGAATACAGACTCAAGCTCATTACCATAACGCAACGTTAACTATTCATGAAAATCGCAAATCAAATGAAATAAATATGCTAGCTCTCAAGCTTAGCCTTTTGTTAACAACACTGTCATCTCAGATTTTCAAAATATGCTTCTCAACCATTGCAAAACAATCATTTGTGTAACAGTATTGATGGCTAACGTAGCATTTAGCATTAGCATTCAGCTGGCAACATTTACACAAAAAAACAGAAAAGCATTCAAAAAAATCATTTACCTTTGAAGAACTTCAGATGTTTTCATTGAGGAGACTCTCAGATAGCAAATGTTCAGTTTTTCCTGAAAGATTATTTGTTTAGGACAAATCGCTCCGTTTTCTGCGTCACGTTTAGCTATGAAAAAACCCCTGTATCCAGGATTGTGTAAATCTATCAGCAAGCTCATTAGCATAACACAACGTTAACTATTTATGAAAATCGCAAATTAAATGAAATAAATATGCCATCTCTCAAGCTTAGCCTTTTGTAAACAACACTGTCATCTCAGATTTTCAAAATATGCTTCTCAACCATAGGAAAACAATCATTTGTGTAAAAGTAGCTAGCTAGAGTTAGCATTTCGCGTTAGCATTTAGCGTTAGCATTAGCGTTAGCATCCAGCACGCAACATTAACAAAAACATAAAAGCCTTCAAATAAAATCATTTACCTTTGAAGAACTTCTGATGTTTTCAATGAGGATACTCTCAGTTAGATAGCAGATGCTCAGTTTTTCCAAAAAGATTCCTTGTGTATTAGAAATAGCTCCGTTTTATACATCACATTTGGCTACCAAAAAAAATCCATAAATTCAGTCCTCAAAACGCAAACTTTTTTCCAAATTAACTCCATAATATCGACTGAAAACATGGCAGACGTTGTTTAGAATCAATCCTCAAGGTGTTTTTCACATATCTCTTCATTGATACATCGTTCTTGGAAACATGGTTTCTCTCCTGAATCCCAGGAGAAAATGCCTGCACCTGAAGATTACGCACAAATTTAGACAAAGGACACCGGGCGGACCTCTGGAAAATGTAGTCTCTTATGGCCAATCTTCCAATGATATGCCTACAAATACGTCACAATGCTGCTAAGACCTTGGGCGAACGACAGAAAGTGTAGGCTCATTCGTTGCGCAATCACAGCCATATAAGGAGAGAATGGAAAACAGAGCTTCAGAAATTCTGCTAATTCCTGGGTGATGCATCATCTTGGTTTCGCCTGTAGAATGAGTTCTGGGGCACTTACAGACAAAATCTTTGCAGATTCTGAAACTTCAGAGTGTTTTCTTTCCAAAACTGTCAAGAATATGCATAGTCGAGCATCTTTTCGTGACAAAATATCGCGCTTA
The DNA here is from genome assembly GCF_013265735.2 of Oncorhynchus mykiss. Taxonomy (NCBI): domain Eukaryota; kingdom Metazoa; phylum Chordata; class Actinopteri; order Salmoniformes; family Salmonidae; genus Oncorhynchus; species Oncorhynchus mykiss. Next base: position 24,059,090 of record NC_048590.1, read on the forward strand.
AAACGGGAACGTTTTTTATCCAAAAATGAAATAGCGCCCCTAGAGCTCTAACTGGTTAAAGAAATAAAATGGGCTGGTGAGGGGGCCTCAAGTGAAAAAAATGCCTGGTGTATCAGGGCCGAATTTTGGTCCCAGTCTGCCCCTGTTCTTCTTATATGTACCACTAAAGTTAAAAAGCATTGAATTGGCGTAAACATGGGTTAGAGCGAGTTTCCTTCCACCATATTGTTTTTGCACCAGTCTCAGCGCTTTTCCATTTAAATCCAAGTCACATTGAGCTGGAGTTTATCATTTAAACCTAACCTAACCTTTGACTTGATCAATCATCCCAAAAAACACACCATTTTTATTTTACAATACAAACGTCTCCTAGCCTCCCCACATACTTTCTGTTCCTATCACAAAAAAGAAAACTGAAACAAAACAATAAAAAAAAAACGAAATAGCATGTTTGTTGTTAGTTATTCACAACTAAGACAATCACATAGGGTATATACTGTCATACGTTTCCATATCATTCCAATGTCAAATAAAGGGTCAGTTGGTTTTCTGAATGCTTTAGCCCACTCACCATGTAATTATCTGTGTACTCCCTATATACTCCATAGAACTAGAGGTGATTTACTACCTCACTTGTACATTTTCATTGCTCAGATAAAGTATGCTCTAAAGCTGAGTCTCTTTCATAAAAAGAGATGGATTTTTCAGTAATTCGGAGTGTAATAATGCACTTCCTAATCAACCCATTGAAAGTCCCAATAGCATTACTGCTCCTTATGAGAGGCAGTATAAAACAGTCAGTAATCATTCATCTTGGTGACATTGATGAACATGATTCACAGAATCATTAGGTAATGAACTAAAAAACATTATATCAGGTTGTTTGACATAATAATGAGAGCTTGTCTTTTGACTAGTGTCATAAAAGAGACGTTGCTGTACTCACTGAGATATCTTGCAGTTGGTTGTTGTGACGAAGCGTCCCGTGTAGTGGATATTGCACCTCACCACATTGTTGGTGAAGTCAGACTCCAAGATAAGGTACTTGGGGTTGACCTGGAGCTGAGAGGCAGAGGAGGCAGAGGAGGATACCACTACAGCTAGGCAGGTAGGAATAAAACAATAACGTACACAGTACATTTATCAGTGGAATTCTGGCAGAGACCGGACGGAGAATCTTGACTTGAGATTCTGTATGCGTAAATAAAACATTTGAAGTGCTGCTTTAATCATCTGTTGATGCCAATGGGGAATTGATGAGGAATTAAGATAGCTATATGTGTGCTGTAGGCTAATGTGCTCACTGACACCTGGAGTTGCATGGCAAATGGTCCAGGAACAAAGGCCAATGTCCAAGGACTAGTCAGCTCTTTCTCTTCTGAGGGGCCAAGGTTGTATCTCTGTTATCTCTGTTACAGTATCCAGAGCACCTGATATTGATTGTGATAGAATAATACTATAGTATCCACGTGTGGTTTCTGTCTGAGACTTGTTCACTGAGAATAACTCTGATGCTATCTATATGTATGTATGATCTCTGTGGTTACTGTTCACTGAGGATGACTCTGATACAATCTATGTTTGTATGATCTCTGTGGTTACTTGTATCTGTATAACGGTGAAATCTGAATTACTATCTGCCAAAATATCTCAGTAATTCTTATTACTGAGATATTTTTTTACATTGCTGTTATCCCCCATACAAGCATTTATATGCTGTGACACCCTGTGGAGATTGGGCCTGGGAGTGTTCAGGTTACTGTAAACTTGGTATCATTTGATTGCTCAATGGTGGTTGGTTTCAGGTTGAAAGGTTACGGCTTCAGATGTTATAAATGGAATGAAATGCCTGATCTCTCTCTTATCCTGTATCCAGTCTATGCCCAAAACATTGACAAAGACTCCAGTCACCCAAGTCATGGACTGTTCTCTCTGCTACCGCACGGCAATGCTTTGTAAATTAAGCTTTCTGGCTTGTAGGTGAACCCGCTCGTTGTACAATGTTAATTAAATACCTGCCTTTGATATAGACAATTCTCAGACCAATTCTTGCTAGTCAACGTCAACACATTGCTTAAAGCTTGCTTGTACATTTGAATTATCTTTGTGGAGTCAGAGAAACATTTGAATAGGCAAATTGTTTATTCTTCCTACGAGTCGCATGTGAGGTATTTATAATATCATATATATTGTATGTCAAATATTACTGTCCACGACATGCAACTCAATTTAAGATTCATCCCTCATTGAAACACATGAGGTCAACACAGACAGGCAGAGAGCGATGGGACTGAATTGCAGTCAAAACGAGTAGATCGGTATGAGCCACAGTCTAGGAACAGTAATGTTTTATAGCTTAAGACAACTTTCCACATGTAAAACTTTCAGATACATTTTCCCAGTAACCTGGTCGGGCGCACCTTTTCCTATGGAATGTTGTCTTTGGAATGGCGCCTTCCTGGAAGATTACCAAGTACACATCAGAACTTTCCTCTGCTCTTAGTCTCACCTTTAGTATGTAGTTCCCAGGTTGGATGTCTGTTATATCGATCCACTGGCAATCAATATCAGCGTTGTACGTATCGTAGCAGCCTGGACTCAGACCCTGGAGGAACATAGAGGAGAGTTATTCATGTGGAACATCAACAGACTATGCTTATGGCTCAGGAGCAGAGAGACGTGCCTGCACCATCTCTGACTCATAGAAAGACTGAGTGGGGTGGAAGAACTGTTAAACAAGAGACATGTTGTGGTTGCTCGCTGAACTCAGATGATGATACCTTGTTGCGGTACCTGCTGCAAGAGCATGACACCGACTTGCCGTCGGACAAATGAATGATGCCATGCCAAGTCTATTGGCAAATCTACCTTAGTGAGATATGTGTTGGTGTATCTACCTGAGTGTGAGATGTGCAGGCATAACGCTTCAGGTGACCAAAGTCACAGGTGGTGTCCTCCAGACAGAAGCTGGCCTTGTGTCCCTCAGCCACCTTTCTTCCTGTGGTGACCTCCAGCAGGTCATAGTGGCTGAACTCATCCATGCTGTGGTAGTGTCTGTGGGTAGACAGAAGGGCAAATAGGTGGTCGGTAGTGCAACAAGAGGGGAATGAATGTCCACTTTTACCATATAATGCATTTGTGACAGGTAAAAAGCATGTGCCGCGTGTGCCGCGCAGCAGAGAAAGGAGGCATGGCACAGGGTGGTCAGCAGGGGAACAAAGAAGAGTCCAATTTTAACATTTATAAATTCAGTTAATGACAGGTACAACAACCAATACTAGAGATGTGCTCAATTTGCATAAAGGATAATTACATGATAATCAGTAAACCAACACAGAGCAAACTGTTTACTGCAGGCCACCATCCAAAGTCTTTAAATTAGGTGTGCTTGTTTATTTGAACAGCCCATTGCCCTCACCTGTCAACACTTCAACTCGGTGCAGCTTGACTGAGCATATGACAACATACCAAAGGAGACTAGAATGTAATTAATACCTACAACCATGCACTGATGAAGAAAGACATTAACAATCTATTGATGTCTGAGGTCTCGTTAATTACTTTCTATCAATCTGGAAAGTTTTAATCACTACCGCAAGATAAGTGAAGGATTGAACATGTATTCGTGTTGTGTGTGTGTGTGTGTGAATGCGTCTTTGTCAGCCCGTGCGTTTGTGTATGTGTGTGTGTGTTTACACAGCTTTAACAGTGTTGGAATGCTGGCTCTTGCCACTGCTAGCCTAGTTACCCATGAGAACAAATCATGTCCTCAGATTGTGAAATGAGCTACACCGCTCCGTATCTCAGTGTACTGCTGGTGCTGGTCCATCTGAAATCATTTACTCTAATAGCCGTGCACCATCTTGTAGCTGGGATGTGGACCAATGCCAAGTGTCAGACAGTGACCTGAGAGGGCTGGCTGTTTACTGTTGCCCTCTGCAGACCAGCATGTTGTGAATATCCTTTCCATACGAACTGTTAACACTGTGGTACTCAGATAAATCAGACAGATACCGCTACACTGTAAGGTTGAGAATACAAGTGACATACATGGGGGATTCCTTTAAATATGCAATAGAAACAGTGTTGCACTGTGAATAAGAAGGCGTCCTCTGTCCTATTTAGTCTCCTGCTGTTTGGAATAAATGGCAGCATGGTAAATGTAAAACATATTGTATCTCGATTCCCAGATACAGTAATGGCCTCGTATTTCAGCCAAGTTAGATTTCCTATGAAGATGTCATCTGAACTGTGAACACAGTGTCGAATGGCTGAAAAGCTGCAGTGCATTGTCAACCTATTCATCTCACAGGCACTTAAATGTATCCTAATCTTAATTTTTGAAATGAATCACCCTTTCTTGCTATTTTTACTGAAAGTCACATTCCAGATTCCAGACACTAAGAATTATGTCAGTGTTTGTTTTGGTGAATGTAGTGCAGGTGTGGTAAGAGCTGGAGCTGGTTCAGTCAGTAGGACTCAGACTGTATAAATAATAACCCAGTCTCCTTACCTCATGCTCCCTGTTCTAACATAGCTACAACTTTTTACTGGCGTAGTCATTAAAAGATTGAATGGAGGCTTGGAGGGAAAGGCAGACGGGTACTTTCCACCAATGGAGGAGGTGACAAATGGAAGAAGTAATTCGTTCCATAGCAGTTGGAGATGGTAAACAGCTCCTCTCAGGTGAGGAACAGTGTGTTTCCGCAGGCTAAAAGCTACACCATGCGATTCTCTAAGGGGGAATCTGCACCGACTACACAGGGAATCTGTAAACACAGAGGAATTGAAAGGGCTGTACACTGGGTATCCTGAGAGGGCAGCTCTCTGCAAAACACCCTCTGTATGTGGTGTGTGTGTGTGTGTGTGTGTGTGTGTGTGTGTGTTTGTGTGTATGTGTCTATGGGCAGGGGTTTGGAGGCAGGTGTTCAGTGCAATGGGGGTTTGAAATATGGGCATTATTTTTGTTCCCGCGAAATATGTTTATTTAGATGGAAGCCTTGAGATTGTTATCTCTCTGTGAGAGTGGGACAGACAGGGAGACACTGGGTCTGTCTGGACTGGAGGGCCCTTTCCGTCGCCTTGTAATCCTGGATCTCCCCTTGTGACTATGTCAACTAGAGAGAATTCACTTTTGGAAGGACACAGAGAGAAGGCTGGAATAAGCCTGGCTTGTAATCCTAACATACAAAACATTCCAATCCCACTTTGCACTTTATAACCACAAGTAATTTTCCAGTTGTGTTAAAATGCAATACAAAGACGTCCAGGAGGCCAGGCAGGAGAAGGGGGGGAAATATTTAGTGGATGGTGTTTGCATTCCATACAGTCCAACCAGATTACAGGAAGCCCAGAAATGTATCGCATAACGCCTGGGCAAACAGTAGCCATGGCCTTTGACCTTAGAGGTAATGCTTGTGTTCACCATAAAGAGAAGAAAAGAGGAGCATAATCGGAATATCTGCATGTATAGTGCATTTGGAAAGTATTCAGACCCCTTGAGTTTCTCCACATTTTGTCACGTTACAGCCTTATTCTAAAATGGATTTTAAATAAATCAACACACAATAACCCATAATGCCAAAGTGAAAACAGGTTTTTAGAAATGTTTGCAAATGTATAAAAAAATAAAATAGAAATACCTTATTTACAATAGTATTCAGACCCTTTGCTATGAGACTCGAAATTGAGCTCAGGTGCATTCTGTTTTCATTGATCATTCTTGAGATGCTTCTACAACTTGATTGGAGTCCACCTGTGGTAAATTCAATTGATTGGACATGATTTGGAAAGGCACAGACCTGTCTATGTAAGGTTCCACAGTTGACATTGCATGTCAGAGCAAATACCAAGTCATGAGGTCGGATTGTGTTGAGGCACAGATCTGGGGAAGGGTAGAGTTCCTCTGTGGAGATGGGATAACCTTCCAGAAGGACAACCATGTCTGCAGCACTCCACCAATCAGGCCTTTATGGTAGAGTGACCAGACAGAAGCCACTCCTCAGTAAAAGGCACATGACAGCCAGCTTGGAGTTTGCCAAAAGGCACCTAAAGACTCTCAGACCATGAGAAACAAGATTATCTGGTCTGATGATACCAATATTCAACTCTTTGGCCTGAATGCCAAGTGTCACGGCTGGGAGGAAACCTGGCACCATCCCTATGGTGAAGCATGGTGGTGGCAGCATCATGCTGTGTGCGTGTTTTTCAGGGGCAGGGACTGTGAGACTAGTCAGGATCGAGGTAAAGATGAACGAAGCAAAGTACAGTGAGATCCTTGATGAAAACCTGCTCCAGAGCGCTCAGGACCTCAGACTGGGGCGAAGGTTCACCTTCCAACAGGACAACGACCCTAGGCACACAGCCAAGACAAAACAGGAGTGGCTTTGGGAAAAGTCTCTGAATGCCCAGCCAGAGACCGGACTTGAACCTGATCGAACATGTCTGCGGAGACCTGAAAATAGCTGTGCAACAACGCTCCCCATCCAACCTGACAGAGCTTGAGAGGACCTGCAGAGAAGAATGGGAGAAACTCCCCAAAAACAGGTGTGCCAAGCTTGTAGTGTCACAGCCAAGAAGACTCGAGGCTGTAATCGCTGCCAAAGGTGCTTCAACAAAGTACTGAGTAAAGGATCTAAATACTTATGTAAATGTGATCATTCTTATTTTTTATTTATTTTTTATAAATTAGTAAACATTTCTAAAAAAAAAACAGTTTTTGCTTTGTCATTATGGGTTATTGTGTGTAGATTGTGTGTAGATTGATGAAGAAAAAAATATATTTTAGGATGATGCTGTAACTTTCAAGGGGTCTGAATACTTTCTGAAGGCACTGTACATAATCCGGATATTAACTGTGTACATCTATTGCACTGTTTGATCATAATTGATCACTCTATTGTGTAAATGGACAGAAATGTTATATTGAGGTTTACATTTTTTATAGAGAAATCTGAATCTAATGATGCACACTGTATTTAAATTCAATTATTTAAATTCAACCGAGTTCATGCTATCTGTTTGTCTCCATAAAACACTGATTCTAAGGTTTTATCCTAAACTTTCTGTACCGTATAACATTTGCTCAATACACAAATGAAAATATAGATGGATTAAGGGGTCATATACTGACTACTCATTGTATTCAAATATTCCATTGGGGGGAAAAATGTAGGACAGTGAAGTTGATTTGGCAAAGAGTTGTTCTTTTCTCAAACAAGCACACTTGTTACTGTGTTCTGTGCTGTTCCACTAACACAAATCCATGTCATCATATAATACCAGGCACCAGGCCTATGATGCCAGGGAACAGATTGATAGGAACATTTATGGATTCTATTCCATTTCCATTGGCCAGTCAAATCGAGCTGTTGCATTGGCTAACTCCCGCCCTGGAAACCAAGGTATAAACGAACAGTGATGTCACCAGGCAACATTGCCAATCTGCTAATGGGCAGTCAACATTCCATAGAGCTGAGGACAGTAAGTACAGCCTGAAACTTGTTGCACAAACCCAAGGAACACAGACATACTGTGACCAATAAAACCGTTGTGGAACGCAAGGTCATAGAGGAAGGGCAGGGCAGAGGGTGTCCAAACATATCAGTGATGTCATGACATACTGTATGAAGTGAAGTCATGATTGCACCAAAAAGAGCAAATGTGAACGCACTGACCTCAGCTAACCAAACTAACACAAAACGAAAGAGCTAAACAGCCAACTTTAAATGTCACATTTAACAACAAATCCGATTAACCCTGTAGAGCAAGGATCTTACCGTTTTTACCATAGCAAGGTTGTGTACATTGGCCCCGGAGAGGATGGCTGCTGTTTTATGGGCTCTTAACCAACCGTGCTATTTTGTTTGTTTTTTCGCATTGTTTGTAACATATTTTGTACATAATGTTGCTGCTACTGTCTCTTATGACCGAAAAGAGCTTCTGGACATCAGAACAGCGATCTCTCCTTTTGAATTGGACAAATCATTTTTCTTTAATGTGCCGGACGAGAGGGATTTACTCCAGACACCCGAACAGGCCCTCATCCCCGTCATTTGCAGGAGAAAGAGACTGAGGTTTCGCCGAAGGAGATCGGGGTGCCTTGTGAGGATCCAGTGACGAGTGGCAAATCTGCCTTTGCCATCTGTCCTATTGGCCAATGTACAATCGCTGGATAATAAAATGGACAAACTAAAAGCACGTATTTCCTACCAACTGGACATTAAAAACTGTAATATCGTGTGTTTCACCGAGTCGTGGCTTAACGACGACATGAATAACATACAGCTGGCGGGTTATACACTGTACCGGCAGGATAGAACAGTAACCTCTGGTAAGACAAGGTTTTTACCTCATTTCTACCAGCATGTTAAATGTGCAACCAGAGGGGAAAAAAACTCTAGACCGCCTTTACTCCACACACAGAGACGGGTACAAAGCTCTCCCTCGCCCTCCATTTGGAAAATCTGACCATAATTCTATTCTCCTGATTCCTGCTTACAAGCACTAAAGCAGGAAGCAGGACTGTTTTGCTAGCACAGACTGGAATATGTTCTATGATTCTACCAATGGCAATGAAGAGTACACCACATCAGTCACTGGCTTCATCAATAAGTGCATCGATGAAATCGTCCCCACATGGACTGTACGTACATACACCAACCAGAAAACATGGATTACAGGCAACATCGACACTGAGCTAAAGAGTAGAGCTGCCACTTTCAAGGAGCGGGATACCTGAACATCTAATCAAATGGCTACCCAGATTATTTGCATTGCCCCCTCTTTTATGCTGCTGCTACTCTCTGTTATTATCTATGCATAGTCATTTTAATAACTCTACCTATATGTATATTTTACCTCAATTACCTCGACTAACCGGTGCCCCCGCACATTGACTCTGTACCGATACCCCCTGAATATCGTCTCCCTACTGTTATTTTTCTGCTGCTCTTTAATTATTATTATTATGTTTTATTTTTTTTGTATTTATCTTAAAACTGCATTGTTGGTTAAGTGCTTGTAAGTAAGCATTTCACTGTAAGGTTTACACTTGTTGTATTCGGCGCATGTGACAAATACAATTTGATTTGAGTATCATAAACCAATAGCATATACTGTATGGGTTTGGGGAAACACTGGTTACTTACTGATGGCAGCTGTGCCACTCCCAGGTGTGTCGAGGTCGGTTGGGCATGAAGTCAGCTGTCCCCTGGTTCTTAACCCTCTGTGGGAAGCGAAGCAGGACTCTGACGTCATAGTCTGTAGTCTCAGCGCTGTAGGCAGTGCTGTGGGAAGACAAACACACAGTATGGAATAGCAATGAGTGACGGAAAGTGCAGAAGGCTACAGAGAACATATCTCCCAAGGGTTGTCCCGGTGAGTTTCTGATACCTAAGGCTCACAATGTGTTCCTGCAACAAGACAGAATTGAGCGCGTCTGGAAAAGCTAGAGGGAAAAAATATGTTAAATAAATAATTACAGATTACTGTGATTAATCTCCATAGCCTACTGCACACGTTTTCAGTTTTGTAGCAAGGGAAGCTTTGAAGTGGACAGGCATACACTGTGTAGAGACGTCCAGTATGAACACATTTTTTAGAATTGTTTTAATATTAACCTGCATTCAAAAGTATCAGTAAAAATCTTTGCAATTCATTTTATGGCTGTTTTTGACATTGGAGTGTATAGCACATTATACAAGGCCATCTGTCCATGACTGCTGATAACACAGGCAGGATATGAGAGGGCTTCGAGGAATGGCTGTGCTTGAGAAAGGAAGGAGGGCAAACAGGAGAGCCAGTGGGACAACAAAGTTCATCGCCTTCATTTAAATGCTCTGCAGTCTGGGCAATTGTACCGTACCCATCTAACCCTGGGGCCAAAGTCAGAGGACCATTATGTGTGCTGCGACTGCAGACCAAACCACTCAGAGAACCGTTTACTGACAGGCCACGTTACATAGGCAAGCCTTAGGCTGCTTTTACACAGGCAGCGCAAATCTGATCTTTTGCCCAATTATTGGCAAAAGACATGATCTGATTGGTCAAAAGACCAATTAGTGGCAGCATATCAAAATTGTATAAATGCAGCCTTAGTGACAGGCCTAGGTGAACAGATTTCAGGTTATTGATGTTGCACTGTGAACTGGGTTCCAAACTTTATATACTGCATCTTAGATAAGGAGTACATTTACTAAGCAGGTAGATAAAACAGTCCGGAGCGGAGACATAATATGCTAATATTCACCCATAGGCACATGGAATCTTTCAATCTGTTCTAACTGGAGGAGACTGATTGTCCATCAGAATGTGACAACTGGCTTACAAAAATTGGTGATAAGAGTGACTACTAACAGAGTGACTACTAACAGAGTGACTACTAACAAAGTTATTGTATGTTCTCCTCATCCAAAGCAAACACAGACACTTATTAAAACACTTAAAAGGTTTCAAATGGTCTCTTACCTTGCCAAGCATTTCTCCTCGGCAGCACAGCGGAGAGAGTACATGTGAGCCCTCTGGATATACGTGGAGGCCTGCACATAGTTGGGATCAGGAACCAGGTCTGGCAAACCTAGAACAAGACACTTGGCTCAACAAATAGTATCCTTCGACAGCAATTGATTCAATCATGTTAGTATCAATACCTTGATGCCAATGTCAACTTTTACAGGTCTGCTTCCTCCCTTGACAGAATATAGAGTATCGCTGTGGTGCACCGACCAGTGAGGTCATTCCTCAAATAAAACAGCACAGCTTTACACCTCCTCATCCATCAGCTACATTTCATTCCCCTGCGTTGTGTTAGTGTAAGGACTTTAATACAGATGCAGTGGAAGTTCACGCTTTTAATGATGTGCAGCTTATAAAGCCTTCCTAAACACTACATACATGTGTTACAAATCATTTATAACCATATTTCATGCTTTATAAACGCTTCATAAATGTGGCATAACTGCGTGACATAACCACCAATGTCAAATGTGACATAACCCGCTATGTCAAATATGACATGAACTTGTGCTTTATAAAGGGTGGTATAAGCACCGCTTAATAAAGGCCTTATAAATCATATTAAATTGAGGCTTCACAAAGTATTTATAAACCTGTCATACGTTCTTGGTAGAGCATCTCAACGCCAGGATATTGAATTTGATTCCCAGGACCACCCATACGTAAACATTTATTCACCAATGACTGTAAGTCACTTTGCATAAAAGCGTCTGCTAAATGTTATATATTAATTCACTAAAACATTTCTAGGATGGCCCAACCTCTTTCCCTCTTGGGTGCATAGTCAAGTATTGGACCTGAACTCTACTTTCCCCAAAATGCTGTGCTGCAGAAGGATGTGTGCAGTCATGCACAGCAGAACACGTTGGTAGGGCCTTTAAAAAATATTTATTTTTGTTTTTGTTTTTCCAGGTTTCGGATTGTTAATTGTTCATGTTTAGACAATAATTTTTCATATATCGTTAATGGTTATTGACACTTCTCTACTATTACGTTGGGTACTTTTATTTAAAACATTTCTGAAATTCCCTGACATGGAAGTACTTTTTTAGTGTTGCTGATGAGACACTGATCATATTATGAGTTCAAATGCCGCTGGGCAGCGAAAGGATATTTTCTCCAAATTATTCTGGGGGACTACACACATGCGGCTATTCTGTGTTGAGCGGTTAACAAAGAAACAGATACTCCTATCTGCTTCATTTAGAGTTATTTATGCGACTTTAGTTATGATACAAACGTTGGGCTATATGTTAAAATTGATTTTGTATTTGACCCCCTTTTTCTCCTCTCACCGCTGCAATGCACCAACAGGCTTGGGAGGCGAAGGTTGAGTCATGCGTCCTCCAAAACATGACCCGCCAAACCGCGCTTCCTAACACCCGCCAGCTTAACCCGGAAGCCAGCCGTGTGTCGGAGGAAACAACTGACGACCAGGGTCAGCCTGCAGGCGCCTGGCTCGCCACAAGAAGTTGCTAGAGGAAATTGAACCAAGTAAAGCCCCCCCGGCCAAATTCTCCCCTAACCCGGACGACGCTGTGCCTATTGTGCGCTGCCCTATGAACCTCCCATTATGGCCGGTTGTGATACGATGCAGTGCCTTAGACCGCTGTGCCACTCGGGAGGTCTATATGTTTCGATTTTTAATACATTCTAAGACTGCAAGATGCGACTCTGATGATGAATGGCATGAGCTCTAGTTTGTTTCTTGCGCAGGCTGCAAACACTTCATCAGTCTCTCATTCACAATTTGACAAGCACTTGATAATGCCTCAAATTTCCTGGCGGCATCCCCCTTGTGTGGCTGTAATGCCCCCTAAAAACATCCAGGTCTTTTGTGGCCAGTGGCCGTTGTACCCTTGGGCTGAATATAATAATTAGAATTTCCTTCTCCAGGCTGCGTGCTTCGAAGCACCTCTCACTTCCATGATTCTCTCAGATACCTCAATTCTTATTAACCAATGACTGTCACATGATCTGTTCCTTCTCACAGGCATCTCAGTGCCTGTAGGCTACAAGTGAAGACAGACACATCGGGGACGCAACTGCATGTGTCCTTCTTATTGAATTCCGAGGCGCATATTGAAGATATTGGAATAACTGTCCACATTTACTTTTCGTCAGCCAACAAGGTGAGTAGGCCTAATGAACAGCAGAAGCACTAGCCTATGACAATCTACTATCCCCCATGGTACAAAAGTTGACCTATTCTATTACATTTTTATAGTGAAAGTTATCTTCCCCAAACTTGAAACTCACGCGCCGCCTATGTATGCCAGTTAGGCTCTACACCGGTTATAAAGCAAATTAATGTGCTTCATTTTAAGAAGTTATTTGGCCACTTTAGTTTTGATTCAAACCTTGTGATACAAAACATATAGGGCTATGGGCTAGGCTACATGACGTGTGCAAATTAAGATTTTAGAGGGTAAATCATCTTTAATATTACAGATAGATTGTGGCTTCCATCAATGTAATTGTCTGCATCATTTCCAATCCCCCATATATTTTGTGTGTGTATGTATGTATGTATATATATATATATATATATATATATATATATATATATATATATATATATATATACAGTGCCTTGCGAAAGTATTCGGCCCCCTTGAACTTTGCGACCTTTTGCCACATTTCAGGCTTCAAACATAAAGATATAAAACTGTATTTTTTTGTGAAGAATCAACAACAAGTGGTGCACAATCATGAAGTGGAACAACATTTATTGGATATTTCAAACTTTTTTAACAAATCAAAAACTGAAAAATTGGGCGTGCAAAATTATTCAGCCCCTTTACTTTCAGTGCAGCAAACTCTCTCCAGAAGTTCAGTGAGGATCTCTGAATGATTCAATGTTGACCTAAATGACTAATGATGATAAATACAATCCACCTGTGTGTAATCAAGTCTCCGTATAAATGCACCTGCACTGTGATAGTCTCAGAGGTCCGTTAAAAGCGCAGAGAGCATCATGAAGAACAAGGAACACACCAGGCAGGTCCGAGATACTGTTGTGAAGAAGTTTAAAGCCGGATTTGGATACAAAAAGATTTCCCAAGCTTTAAACATCCCCAAGGAGCACTGTGCAAGCGATAATATTGAAATGGAAGGAGTATCAGACCACTGCAAATCTACCAAGACCTGGCCGTCCCTCTAAACTTTCAGCTCATTCAAGGAGAAGACTGATCAGAGATGCAGCCAAGAGGCCCATGATCACTCTGGATGAACCGCAGAGATCTACAGCTGAGGTGGGAGACTCTGTCCATAGGACAACAATCAGTCATATATTGCACAAATCTGGCCTTTATGGAAGAGTGGCAAGAAGAAAGCCATTTCTTAAAGATATCCATAAAAAGTGTTGTTTAAAGTTTGCCACAAGCCACCTGGGAGACACACCAAACATGTGGAAGAAGGTGCTCTGGTCAGATGAAACCAAAATTGAACTTTTTGGCAATAATGCAAAACGTTATGTTTGGCGTAAAAGCAACACAGCTCATCACCATGAAAACACCATCCCCACTGTCAAACATGGTGGTGGCAGCATCATGGTTTGGGCCTGCTTTTCTTCAGCAGGGACAGGGAAGATGGTTAAAATTGATGGGAAGATGGATGGAGCCAAATACAGGACCATTCTGGAAGAAAACCTGATGGAGTCTGCAAAAGACCTGAGACTGGGACGGAGATTTGTCTTCCAACAAGACAATGATCCAAAACATAAAGCAAAATCTACAATGGAATGGTTCAAAAATAAACATATCCAGGTGTTAGAATGGCCAAGTCAAAGTCCAGACCTGAATCCAATCGAGAATCTCTGGAAAGAACTGAAAACTGCTGTTCACAAATGCTCTCCATCCAACCTCACTGAGCTCGAGCTGTTTTGCAAGGAGGAATGGGAAAAAATGTCAGTCTCTCGATGTGCAAAACTGATAGAGACAAACCCCAAGCGACTTACAGCTGTAATCGCAGCAAAAGGTGGCGCTACAAAGTATTAACTTAAGGGGGCTGAATAATTTTGCACGCCCAATTCTTCAGTTTTTGATTTGTTAAAAAAGTTTGAAATATCCAATAAATGTCGTTCCACTTCATGATTGTGTCCCACTTGTTGTTGATTCTTCACAAAAAAATACAGTTTTATATCTTTATGTTTGAAGCCTGAAATGTGGCAAAAGGTCGCAAAGTTCAAGGGGGCCGAATACTTTCGCAAGGCACTGTATAGTACCAGTCAAAAGTTTGGACACACCTACTCATTCAAGGGTTTCTATTTATTTGTACTATTTTCTACATTGTCGAATAATAGTGATAGTAATAGTTAAGACATCAAAACTATGAAATAACACATATGGGATTAGGTAGTAACCAAAAAAGTGTTAAACACAGGGAATGAGATTAGGTGTAATGTGACTAACATGACATCACTTTATAGTGTGAGCCATCCTTCAGCACAACATGTCACCCTGTATACAGCATGATTACATCATATTCCACATAGTGGGTTATGTCACAGTTGACAATGGTGATCATTTTATGTAGCGCTTATGAAGGCTTTATGAAGCCTTTAGAAGCTGAACGTCATTTAAAGAGGGACCGAAGATTTAGTGTAGAGTTATGACCACAGGTTACATATGGTGGCACATTCAGATAGGTGGGCCCTGTGGGCAGTAGTCAGGAATCACTAATTACAGTACATTCCAGATGATCATCTCAGCAGGATCTTAGTGTACACAAAAAAGCTAATCATGCCAAGAAAAATAAAATGGAGTATACATGGAAGGAGTCATTCATTCTTTAAAAAATTCTTCCATCACAACCTGAATGTGAAAGTGAAAACATGGTTGGTACACATAGGGAGAAAATTATGCTAAAACGCTGGGGCCTCTTTATATGATGTGATGTTTCATGACACTAATCCTAATTTGCACCTGTCATTCCATGTTAACCTTTGGCATGAAAAATACGTTCAGACTATTCATATCTGGAGGGGATAATGAGAAGCATTAGAGAATCAACTTCCTCAACTAGACTTGCAATTCTGTTCTGCTACAGTAGCCAACGTTCATATTTCATATTTGCTGTAGGCTCCTAGTAATCAAAAATTGAAAGCTATTTCACATTAATGCAGAGAAAATGAGCGAGATGGAGGGAGAGAGAAAGAGAGACAGAGCAGCATGCTAAGGTAAAACAACAATGATCTCACACCCTGCTGTTCCTAAACTGGGCCAGTGATCGACTCTGTCAGAGAAAACAGAAGAATAAATAAAAAAGCAGGCCTGAGTTGTCAGAGCCAATGTGAGTCCCATTTCCAGTAAAGGGCATGCCAGAAAGGGTCACTGGGATACCTTATCACCACCCCCTTCCCTCCTCCTTTACCTCAACCTCAAAGGCCAGACATCCACTTAAATGTGAACCAGTTGGAGCAACATAAAGTCAATCCCAAGTTTTGACCTCTGGTACCATTCAAAAACTACCATCTGCTTCATTTTGGTCCCAGCCAAATTGACAAAACAGTAAAACAACTGAAGCCATATGGGGACATGATATTTAGCGTTGCGCTTTTGTATCCTCGCTCTGTCATCACGTTGTTTACAGCAGGCCTTGGATACAGTTTGTTTATAGGAATTCTACAGAGAAAGCGTCCTATCTCCTCTGCCTGTTTAACATCCAGGTGAGCCTTCCCCAGTTTAGACACAGGTTCAAGTGAGGGTTCTGTCTTTCCGGGCACTGTGTACACATCCTATTTGTCATCTCTCTCTGAAGCAGATTTACAGGCCACGGGAAGCTTCCTGGAGCAGACCATGTAAACACTGTAAGGCCTGTGTGAAATGCAAAGGTTTTCCATCCAGCAGCGGACTCGGCTCCCTCATCTTTCGGCAAAGCCTTTGTTCTTTAGCCCCCTAATCTCCGAAAACTGGAAATTGAGTATTTTTCAGAGGGATATAGTGTGTCTGAACCAAAGGCTGATCAGCCCTCGAAAGCATTTGACAAGGCTGTAAATACTGTATCATAGTCTAAGTGGGGCACTAGAGAAAAGATGTTGGATTTTGCCAGTTCTTTAATAATGTCTTTCCCTGAAAGTGTACAATACACAACATAGAAACACATCCCTTTTATGAAGTCAATAGCATGTCATTTATTTTTTGAGAACAGCTCTTTCATTAGAGTGGGTGCATGTGAGAATACGTGAGAGCTTAAGAGTGGTGAGAGAATAGAGTGCAATATAATAGTGCTGTCACGGTTGCAGTCACAGCTCTCCGTGAACAAGACAAGTCCGAGCCTATTGCAACACACCAACACAGGCTCTTTCCACATCCCTCATTTATCTTGTTCCCATTAAGGCCATTTGGCAATAAACAAGACAAGTTACTACTTATCTCTATTGACAAGTCAATACATTAACACTTCCCACTGGGCAAAAACTGGTTGAATCAACGTTGTTTCACGTTAGTTGAAAACTCAACCAAATATAAATCAAAACTAGACATTGAACTGATGTCTGTGCCCAGTGGACTTTGGATAGTCCATGTGTAGATGCTCTACAGACTATCACTAACATTTCAACTGACTATCTATTAACCCTAACCCTAATCCGAAACGTAACCCTTATCCTAAACCTAAACCTAACCCTAACTCTAGCCCTAACCCTTATTCTAAACCTAGCCCTAACTGTAACCTAAGCAAGCAGTTTCTCATCAACAGATAGTTTATTGACAGTATGACCACGTGTAGAGCATCTACAGATGGACTAGCCAGGCTATCCAAATGAAATGTGACCCGCAATAATTCTGTGTCTAATCGGTCTTTGATTTGAGTCCTATTCATTTGAGTGGGAACAAAGCGAACCGGTCTCCACATTTGAAGGTATGTCAGTTAAATTGGAATCCCTTGCTGCCTTCGCTTCTATTGACTGTCAGCCCACTGGAGGAACTTCTATCACATTGATTAAATGGCGTGTGAGAAAGCCGAGGCATCTGCACACATGTTGGCTGTGTCTTGGACAGAGAAGAATGAGTGCGACTGAGTTATGGAACTGAAGCACATGGCACATTAAAGAGCCTCATGCACAGCCTGGTCAGGCAGAGGAATAGAGATATGTGTAAGTCAGTCTTCCATGCTCCCAACCAGAGGAGAGTACCCCATCTGATGTCCCAGCTCCTCAGGCCATGGAGGCTCCTAGCAGCTAGAACTGCTCTAGCTGCTAGGAGCCTCCATGGCCTGAGGAGCTGGGACATCAGATGGGGTACTCTCCTCTGGTTGGGAGCATGGAAGACTGACTTACACAAACTCCCACACACGTGTGCGCAATTGCGTCACTTTTTTCGCCACACGGCTTCAGTTACTCTAAATAAATGTTTTCCACATTGATAACTTTGGGCTCCAATAATAAAGTCGGTGTCCACCCCTTACCCTCACCATACTCCCTAACCCAGCCCTGTGATTGGCTCTCAGAACAGAGTCTATCAATTACCCTTGGTTTTCAAGAAATTGTGTGTTTTGAATTACAAAACAAATATTGGGCATTTTGGCTGGGCCACTGCATGTTTAAGAGCAGCTCGTTGATGCTCCCTCCCTCCCTCTTCACCCCAGCTCATACTAAATATTTGTTTGATTTCCTGAGGCAATGGACCATGTGAAACAGGGACTTTCCACTAATCCGCCCCCCCCCCCCCCCCCCCCCCCCCCCCTCTCTCTCTCTCTGGTAGTGGTACAGGCAGCACCCCCTCCTCCCCTCTCTCTCTCTGGTAGTGGTACAGGCAGCACCCCCTCTCCTCCCCTCTCTCTCTCTGGTAGTGGTACAGGCAGCACCCCCTCCTCCCCTCTCTCTCTCTCTGGTAGTGGTACAGGCAGCACCCCCTCCTCCTCTCTCTCTCTCTCTCTCTGGTAGTGGTACAGTCAGCACTCCCTCCTCCCCTCTCTCTCTCTCTCTCTGGTAGTGGTACAGGCAGCACCCCCTCCTGCCCTCTCTTTCTCTCTGGTAGTGGTACAGGCAGCACACCCCTCCTCCCCCCTCTCTCTCTCTCTGGTAGTGGTACAGGCAGCATCCCCCTCTCTCCCATCCTGCTCACCCAGGCCCCAGTCACCCTCCTCCAGCCAGCCCCAACACCGAGGTAACCTCTATTCCCAGGTTCTACACCCAGACCTTCCCAAGAGCCAAGCCATTTTCAGCAGACTATTACTCCCCAAGCTATGACACAGTGAGCCCTGTGTGTGCGCTCACCACATTGGCAGGCCTTTCTCAACACCTGGTTTCAATAACCCCTCTGAGTGAGGGGGAAAAGATGAACCGTCCTTCAGTAGAGTTTGCTTTTGTTTGGCAAATTATAATTGAAAGACTTGAGCCAGGAAATAGCAATGCAATTCTGGTTATTTAAAAAGAGATTTCTATGTACTGTGTTTTGAGCCTGAGAGATGTGAAATGAAAGACCTCTAGAAAACAGTGCACTTCTCCAGCTGCAGAGGCACATAGCTGGGGAGACAGGTGGTAAGGGTTCTGCTCCCCCTGGGCTCACAGTGTCCACCACTGTCAGGAAATAGCAGAGGAGCAGAGTAGAGGAGCCACATTCCCTTCTTGTTTTCTTTCCTTCAACTGAGGAAAAGCTTGGATGTGACCCCACAAGTGCATAATCCACTTCACATGTGCACTGCCATTAGGATCTGGTGGTTCCTTCGTGGTTTGCATGACTGTCTTGTACTGCTCACATCAAACAGACTATAAAGTTGACTAAATAGAAGATGACAAATCTCTATTGTTTCTTTAGGACCACATACAGATTATCTTTCATACTCTCAAAACAAAATACTGTACATTCTGATGATTTAAAACATTTGGTTGGACAGTGGACAAAGAGCTGGCTTTGTTATAAGACATAAGACGTTGAACTAAATGACTTTGTGCATGTTAATTGCGCGTACCTCTCTGTTCCGGCCGGTAGACACTCCCGACGTTGACGCTGGGGTTCTCCACGGCCGTGTTGGGGTTTCTTCCTGGCACCACAGGTGGAAGGAAAGGAGGCTGTGGCTGCACCTGGGGCCTACCGAACGGGGGGAACTGCTCGTACTGGGGACTTCGTACTGGAGGCTGAGCGCCAGCCACTGTCCTGTCCGGGGCAGCGGGCACTGTGTCGGCAGCGGCAGCAGCAGCAGGATCTTCTCCTCCATTGTAGAGGCTGTGTGTGTATCTGCGGTCCAGGCCATCTGAGAAGGGTGGCTGGGCAGCCCGTGCTGGCACAGCAGGCACGGCAGGCACGGCAGGGTTGGGCCCGTAGCCATAGGACTGGTAGTAACGGTAGCCATCCTCACCATAGTCCTGTGGGGAGCGTGGAACCACAGGGGCCAGACCAGCACCCGTTCCATACCCGACTCCAGTGTATCCTCCACCGACACCAACATATCCTCCACCACCAGCACCGTATCCTCCACCACCAGCACCATAGCCTCCACCTGTGGCCCTCTGGAAGGGTGGCTCCGCGTAGCCCCGACCTGCTCCCTCCACCACACTAGGATCATAGGGCAGGGGGTAGGACTGCTGAGGGAAGGGGTATTGCGGGTAGGGTTGGACAGGGACGTTGTAGGAAGATGAGAAGGATGATGAGGACGATGAAGAGGACCCAGTGGATGGCCTGAAGCGGGGGTTGGTGGAGCCTGTCCCCACGGAGCCCTGGCGCCAGTTGTCGGGCACCTGTCCGAAGCCAAATGGATGTCTGGCCTGTCCTCTCACGGTCTCCGAGCCTCCCCTGGAGGGGGCCTGCCTGCGTACATTCCCACCTTGTGGTCTGCGGGGGGTTCGGGGGCGAGAGTCAGCCACCACCACTCTGTGACTTCTCTCCTGCTCCTGTGCTCCAGCAGGGACGTACTCGGCTCCACTGTTGAGGAGGCTGAACCTCCGGCCGTTGTTCTCCCACTGGATCATTTGTCTCCAGGGGGTGGCAGCGCCATCCTGCCCCACAGCCTGGTCCTGGGCCTGGGCCCATCCGGAGCCCAGTAGTACACACACCAAGCTCATCACAACAAGAGGCAGCATCATCATGACACTAAACACACCTCAACTCACCACCACACAGAGAAAACAACCAACAGCTGCTCAAACACAACCAACCACCTGTAGCCTATGTCAACACAGCATGAATCCTTTTCTGGGGGTATGGAGCAGCGCGTGGTGGGGGTGTGGAGAGGATAGCAGGAGGATATGCCAGTGGTTCTGTCCATTCGCTGCTCCTTACAGCTGGCTAGAGAGGCTGAGGATCAGTCTGTGTCCAGGAGCAGTCATATCCGGGAGGGTGGGGGGTGGGGGGGGGGGAGTAGGCTCCAGAGGCCCCGCTGGTGGTGCTAGTGTCTGTTAGTGCTGTGAGAGAATGCCCTGTCTTCCTGGCTGTCTAGCTGTGCTGTGACTGTCAGTTGACTGAGCATTGCTCTCACTCAGCCTTCTGGAGAGGAGTGCCTGTGTGCCTCGACCGAAGCCTTCTATTTGCTTCTCTGATTGCTTACAATGGGCTGTGAAAAAAAGCACTCTCAACTGCTTTTTAAAAAAAAAGGAGAGGTCCCACATGGCCCTAGTGCTAGAGTGGTTTCCTGGACTGACTGCAGGAGCCAGGACTCGCTCTGTAAGGCTTCCAGAGTCAACATCACCATCTGCAAAGGCACTCAGATTTATATCGCGGCTCACTTTCCGTTGCCCAAATTCTTTTATCATCCTGAACAAGCAGAGATGCGTTGAACATGGCCTGGATTCACCCACACAGGTGTCTAGCAAACCCTTTAACTTCATAACTACCTACAGATGGGAAATAACATGTAACAAAAATAACTTTAGACAGGAATTGGTAACAGAGTCACTCAGATCAGTTCAGTTACAATGAGCAACAGGTTCCTTTAAACTGGAGAATTGATGAAGAGGAGAGAGAGTGAGGGACAGCTTTCAGAGAAACACAGAGGGATCAGATCGTCTTTGATTCAGTCAGCTCGGCCATTGAAAACAGTCACTATTATTGCCTTCTGTACACTTATGTCCTGATACGAGGGGATTTTCCATCTGGTTACAGAGAAAGTCTTGTTGTTTTTTTAATCTCAACAATCCTCCCACTATGTGGTTGTACTGTGGAAATGTGAAATGTGAAGTGTCCCCCACCCCAAGGCATATTATGCAATGAAGTTGAGGTCAATTAAGCAACAGCCTTTCTTACTCTCCCCACCCAGCATCTCCCCTGTGGCCAGTACAATGCACAATACACCCATACAGACCTCCCAGATCAAACTGTGTGCACGGGCCCCTTTTAAATAATAGATGAAGTTGCTCTTACATCTGTGTAGTAACGCTGTAATCACACTAGTACACAACTGTTCTCAAAGACAAGTAAACACATTCCAAATATGGGGATTAACAGCAGATCTGGTTCCTGTTTGCCTTGACAGAAAGAGAGGGAGAGAGAGACAATATCATATTTGTCCTTGTTATCAAAATCAGCGGTTTCCAAGGTGTTTGAATTGGCATGGGCCTTTGTCGGGAGCTGGCAGAATGTGCTACAGACCAACGAAAGGACAACATTCCACCGCCACAGACAGGATCAGAGGTTTAAATTAAATCAGCTGAGCTCTGCCAACTCTGACTCAGACCAATGTCCTGCAAAGAGCTAGCCTGGTTCTAGATCAGTTTGTGCTGTCTTTCCAACTCCTATAGTCAACGCTAATGAGGAAACTTAGGGGGAGCTCCTCCAGGGAGTGGGCCAAAAGGATCCTGTAGAGGGCATCAATATGTACGTGATACTGTAACGCTGTATAGCGCAGAGCAGAGAACTAAATCCTTCCCAGGTGCCATTTGGCTACGGCTCTACACAACCTTCGTGGTTCAATGCTGTATGGAGCAACCAGCACAAACTCAAAAGAGATGAGAGGGGATATCATTCTGAGTATTGAAATGCTTTACTGCATCTTACACACGTCAAGCAGATATTCTTGTTACGGCCTTAGTTTAGGTGGTTCTGTCATTGATGAATTAGGATCATCCAGCAGGTCAAGACCGGAAAATGAGATAGCAAGATAACAAGATAGCAAGCAGTCCAGAGGAGAAAACAGGGAGGCAATTTCAGCATATCTCTCGATTCGGAGAATTGGTTGGAATCACTTGCATTTCTCACATGCTTTCCCTTCTCGTAAAGCGGATAACCTGCTGAACAGAACAGAACAGGTCGCACAGCTGTTCTGTTGTTCTTCCCACTCCTGCCTGCAGCACAGCTGATCACTAATAGCCTGGTATGATCAGATCATTATTTTCTTGTGCAGCTATCACAGGTTGTTAAAATGTCAACTACCTTTCATTCACCAAGGGAAAATTATTACAGGTTGGAGGCAATTACCCTCGATTTACCATGTTAGTTAACAGCGGGGGCACTGCTTTGCTGCTGTTGAGACAAGTGCTCATTTATGGCAAAGTTCAGTGGCAGAATACGTCTGGTTTTATTCTCGCTGTTAAAACTGTAGTACCGATGATTTCTGACAATTCTCTACTGCGTCCTTCTACTGTGTAGAATGCTACTGCCCTGGTCATTTCATCATCACTCGTCTCACTACTATAGTTAACATGAAGTATAGCCAAGTTAAGGTTTAGTTCAATGTACTTAATGGTTGGTAATGTTTGCATGTTCAGAGTTGATATAATGGTCTCAGTGGGCCGAGTTAGTGTTTAGGATTACCAGTATTCTATATAAAGCAATGTAGTTGCATATGGCTGACATGCATCTCCTTCTGAGTGATACAGTAAGTCCCCTCTACTCCTCACATTCCTACTCTCCACTCACTCCGTGAAGTTCATATAGCGTGGAAGTTCACTGTCCTGATCATTCCACGATCCAGCATTTTCCTTCCACCCGGGGGGGGAGGGAGTGCATTCCAAGACCGCTGTTATCCATCCAATCTACAGAGCCACACAGGTTATTTAAGGATAGATTAATACATAACCATCTCTCCGTCTCCCATGGCTCTCCCCATCACCACACAACACCCTTCATGGGACTGCCTTAATGGGGATTTCACGTCCATCAAGCTGACATAAAATGATGGAAATTCATTATGGAAGAACAGTGCAAGATTCCTGTAGTGGCAGACAATTGAGGACTCTGTGACATGTCCTAATTATGCTACCTCCAAAGCTTTTGTTTTTAAAGACAAGTATTTCCCCTGAGGACACTGGGTTGTTTTTATCCCTTTATACGTTCATACAGAATTTCTTATCATTACAGTTTTTAGGCTTAAATTAAGTTTAGAGTTGTTTTTTTTAAGTTATAGAACAATCCCCGGAGATTCTCTTTGCAGAAGAAAACATGTTGGTTTCAATAGCAAACCCACAGGACTGATTCTAAGTGCCCCCTCCATCTTTAAGACATTCCATTGAGATTTGTTTTGAACTGTGGCAGTGGAGCGGTGGCTTGTTTTCCTGTGACTGTGCTGTGTGCTTCTCATGTCTCGTAGAAACACTGTGCACTTTGTGAAGAACAGTGACAGAAGACATTGATCTAAAGGGACTGTGTGGCTGTGTGCTGGGGAAACCCTGAGGGAGAAGGTGCCCCACTGAGAGAGAACAACCCTGAGAGCTCCACATAACACAAGTATATGCTCTTGTTCTGGGATCTCACGTCTATATACCCTTTTTCAGGGTATGATCTAGGTGAAACGTACTCTTGCATGTTGTTGGTTCTATGGTTGTATGTAATTACCCTAGACTAAAGATATTACCATAGTCACATTGTTTTGAATGATACGTCTCAATTCAGCTACAGCATTTGCTCAGCGTGTGCTCTTTCACCCAAGTCCCTACAGTACATCTGTGCCAGATAGACTCCCATGCCTTGAATACTGCCAGTACTCCACAGATGTCTGTTGGGAATCACGTTCAGTGGCGTTCTCGTTCCCTCCATCCGCTCCTCCCTCTCTCTTTTCCTGTCACTCCTGGAATTTGAATTCAGAACGTTAATCTTTGGAAGAATTGTCACTGCGAAATGAGAAGTAAGAAGTCCGTCTTATTGGCTTAATTCCGGTAATGAGAAGCGGTAGGTGGTACCTCTTATTTTACTGCACCTTTGACTCCTGATGAGCATAATGCTGTTTGATCTTAGCCTGCTCACAAGAAAGTAGTCTCCCGTGTTACTTCCGCTCACGAGCCCGAGTTTCACTTCAGCAGGTCCACTGCAGGACTATATACAACAGCTGAGGGAGGCTGGATATTGCTAGATCGTTTGGTCATACAGTACTGGACGAGAGGCTGTAGTCTTTGAAGTGAATCCACCTGTTTTCAATGGCATTTTCTTGGCATCCAGTGAGAAGGTGTGATGCACCTGCAGACAGTATTCCTGGCTCTACATGAAGCACAAGGACGAGCAGGCAAACGCTCTCCATCAACAAATCATTACATTCGGTTATACTGAGGCACACCACAATCAGCCTGGTAAAGTAACACAGATTAACATCATGATACACAAATGAAGATTGCTCCTCTGTCAAGTCAAAGCACGTGTTGGTCTGCTTGTACTTCTTTAAACTATCGTTGTTCTTCTTGTAACATCGGATTTGCTGTTTTCCATTCAAACCAGACTAAATCAAGTAATCAACTTAATCAAGCCCCTTTTTGGCTGCTGAAACAAATCTCTTAGCTGAACTAATGAGAGCCTTATAGTCCCAGTTCATTCAATATGGACAATCTGACTATCAGTTTGGAGTGCTTGGGCTCCAGGTGTACAATAATCACTACATGGTTCAGTCTGTCTGTCTGTCACACACACCACGGCACACAAAGGACATGACCCCTACCTGTAACCAGGACGGGAACCTCTCATTGGCATGTCAGGCCTCCAGATATTCTAACAAACGTCAGTGGGGGGAACCCTACGAATGCACCACACATCACAGGAATCAAAGAAGGGTAGAGAAGCTCTAGGGAGAGGTTGTAGGCTAGACACAGGAAAGATGGGCATCGATGAGCGAGGGAAGAGAGTGGCTATTTACTACCCCTGATAGAGAGTTAGGGTGATTCTGGAGACCACAATGTGTATGTACTAGCGCTGATGTGCTGTATGTAGGAGTGACATGATTGATGTTGAACATAGGCAGAGGTTTCTCAGGGGAATAGAGCTGGGGTGGCAGGACTCATTTGGTACTGATGAGCATGTTACTATGACGCAAAGGCACCTGTAGGCACACGTAGGAACACAAGCATGCAAACGGACACACGCATGCAAACGGACACACACACACACACACACACACACACACACACACACACACACACACACACACACACACACACACACACACACACACACACACACACACACACACACGTGCAAACACAAAAACACCAGCATGTCCATGTTCCTACCCACACTCCTATGGCCACCATGTGATTGAAAGGATCCCTGACCTTCTGGTTTCCACCAATGTGTCATCGGTCGTGACCTCAATACGCTTCCCCATCTGCTCCCCAAATGTTACAGTGGAACATTTCACTGGACAGACAAATGAAGGAATAGACTGGTGGTCCTCTCCTCACCTCTCCACTGTTTTCCTGTCCCTCTCACTGAGATATTGTGACCTGCAGCCCTCTGCCTCCAATGTCATTTTTTGCGCCTAGAACTCATTTGAGATGGGGTTCCATCAGACGGTGGCCTTTCGCACAAGTGGCACATACAGGCTCAAGGGAAGGACAGCGGCATAACACCAAATCAAAATCAAAGATTATAATACAAACAGCCCCGCGGGTCTCTCTAATGACTAAGGTGAGCCCCAGACTCTGGCTCTGACTGCACCGCAATACTAATGAGCAGTCTCATGGACGGGGAAATGTCGAGGAGAGTGACTGGCATAGTAAGTGGTTCCTCATCTCACTGTGGGTTTCAGTTGCACAACACCAGCACAGTTAGCTAACATGCCATGTTATGATGACTGGCCATGAAATCTAAATCCCAAAGAACAGAGGGAGAAACAAAGACAAAGGAGGGGAGAGAGAGAGAGAGAGAAAATAGAATAGGAGAATTCCATTGTCATGTGTTTCCCAAAGCAAGTGGAGCCTGTACATTTGATGAAGCGGCCCATTCAATTAGCTCTCGACATCCACAGCTGTTCCCTTGGGAGTCGTTCTCACAGATGTTCAGTGTGCTGTTGTCTGCAAAACTCAGAGACTCTCTACTCTCCCCCTCTCCCTCTAACCCCCTCTCCTCTCCTCTCCTCTCTTCTCCTCTCCTCTCCTCTCCTCTCCTCTCCTCTCCTCTCCTCTCCTCTCCTCTCCTCTCCTCTCCTCTCCTCTCCTCTCCTCTCCTCTCCTCTCCTCTCCTCTCCCTCTAGTCTCCTCTCCCTCTCCCTCTCCTCTTCCTCTTCTCTTCCTCTTCCTCTAGCCTCCTCTCCTCTCACTCTTCCTCTCTCTCTCCCTCTGGCCTCATCCCCTCTCCCTCTTCTTCTCCCCCTAGCCTCCTCTCATCTGCCTCTGTCTCTTCCTCTCTCTCTCCCTCTAGCCTCCTCTTTTCTCCCTCTTCCTCTCTCTCTCCCTCTAGCCTCCTCTTTTCTCCCTCTTCCTCTCCCTCTCCCTCTAGCCTCCTCTCCTCTCTGTCTTCCTCTCACTCTCCCTCTAGCCTCCTCTCCTATATACTCTCCAGACAATAACACAACAAGGTCCTGGCTCTGAATGGTTATAAAGAGCTAGCAGACACTTACTGGTCTGAATCTGAAAGCTCAGACCGCTGCAGCTTGATATCGCTCAAGGAAACAGTCACTCATAAATGGCTCACTTACTCACAAAGATAGTTTGTTTTTGTCTATTTTAATAATGTCCAGACAGAGAGTGACAGACTCACAGATGAACAGACAGTCAGACAGAGGCTTTCCTTACGTAGACACAGACACTCAGACAGAGACACACAATTCAGTCCCATTCAAAATCCTATTTTCCCTAACCCCTAACCCTAACGGTACCTTAACCCTTAACCCTAACCTTAAACCATGCACGCACACACACACACCAACACACACACACACACACACACACACACACACACACACACACACACTGACCAGC
The DNA here is from genome assembly GCF_013265735.2 of Oncorhynchus mykiss. NCBI lineage: Eukaryota > Metazoa > Chordata > Actinopteri > Salmoniformes > Salmonidae > Oncorhynchus > Oncorhynchus mykiss. Next base: position 24,086,658 of record NC_048590.1, read on the forward strand.
CCTTTTTGACAGACATAGTGATTGATCTGATACAGCCCTGGGTGCCACTTCATTATGTGGAGTCTCATTGATAAGAGAACAGCTATACAACTATTTTCTTTCTCCTTATCTCTTCTGTGGGGTGGTGTTGCTACAGAGACATCTATGGACCCTGGCTAAATATCCTTACTAATTTGGTTCCCAGGCTTTAGGTCATGATTAGTCTACACATAGTACAGTACAGCCCATAAATTCCTGCCAAAGGCCACAAAAATGGCTTGCTCTTTACCGAAGATTATGAAACCACATACCATCTTACAAAACTCCAGTCATACAAGCAGCAGAGTTGTCTGCCTTCCTTGCTTCTGGATAATTCAAACATTTTATTAATTTTGGACAGGTGTTGAATGTGGAGCTTCGTGCTGAAATTCCCACTTTAAACTCAGACTTCTACAAGGTCAGGGGTCAGGAGCGTGAACACAGGAACTTAGACACCTCACCCCGTTCTCTCAACTCCTCAGCCTCTCACCTAATCCCAATCCCAAGTCACTGCTTTGAGAGAGAAGGCCATTGACCTGAGTAACATACAAACACACGGTCCCCCCCTGACCTTAGAGCCATTTTATTTCTCTATCTGGTTAGCTCATGGTGTGATGTGGGGTGGGCATTCTATGTTTTGTTTTCTATGTTTCTTTATTTCTCGGTTTTGGCCGGGTATGGTTCTCAATCAGGGACAGCTGTCTATCGTTGTCTCTGATTGGGAATCATACTTAGGTAGCCCTTTTTCCCTCCTTTCAGTGTGGGTAGTTGACTTGTGTTAGTGGCACCTTTCCCCTCGTAAGCGTCAAGGTTGTTCATTTTGTTTCTTGTTTTGTTGGCGTCATTCCAAAATAAAAGAAAATGTACGCTCACAACGCTGCACTTTGGTCCACTTCCAACGACACCCGTGACACACACAGCATATGTATGTATTTTAATCCACAGCAACGGTTGGCTTTATGCATATCATTCAGTCATACTGTGTTCCCAAACTGTGCTGCAATAGACTATAATGGCAGTAGACTATGATGAATAGAGACGCACAATATTCTTCACTCCCGTGACTAGACTCCATGCATGTCTTATGTTACCTATAAAACACAATTAAGTCTCAGTTGACAAGCATGATAAGATACATAACTGTCCTGGTTCTCCCCAGACTAAAGAGCAGAGTATTTCTCATTGATGTAGCTATGCTGTTCTGAGCGGCGGATGCCAAAGTATTTCACTTCAGAGGTAGGGAGAGAGGAAGGGGGAGAGGGAGAGGGGAGGAAGGGGGAGAGGGAGAGGGGAGGTAGGGAGAGAGGAAGGGGGAGAGGGAGAGGGAGAGAGGAAGAGGGAGAGGGAGAGGGAGAGAGGAAGAGGGAGAGGGAGAGGGAGAGAGGAAGAGGGAGAGGGAGAGGGAGAGGGAGAGAGGAAGGGGGAGAGGGAGAGGGAGGGAGGGAGGAAGGGGGAGAGGGAGAGGGAGAGCGGAAGAGGGAGAGGGAGAGGGAGAGGGAGAGAGGAAGGGGGAGAGGGAGAGGGAGGGAGGAAGGGGGAGAGGGAGAGGGAGAGAGGGAGAGGGAGAGAGGAAGGGGGAGGGGGAGAGGGAGAGAGGAAGGGGGAGAGGGAGAGGGAGGGAGGAAGGGGGAGAGGGAGAAGGAGGGAGAGGGAGAGGGAGAGAGGAAGAGGGAGAGGGAGAGAGGAATGGGGAGAGGGAGAGGGAGAGAGGAAGGGGGAGAGGGAGAGGGAGAGAGGAAGGGGGAGAGGGAGAGGGAGGGAGGAAGGGGGAGAGGGAGAGGGAGGGAGGAAGGGGGAGAGGGAGAGGGAGAGAGGAAGAGGGAGAGGGAGAGAGGAAGGGGGAGAGGTAGGGAGAGAGGAAGGGGGAGAGGGATAGGGAGAGAGGAAGAGGGAGAGGGAGAGAGGAAGGGGGAGAGGGAGAGGTAGAGAGGAAGGGGGAGAGGAAGGGGGAGAGGGATAGGGAGAGAGGAAGGGGGAGAGGGAGAGAGGAAGGGGAAGAGGTAGGGAGAGAGGAAGGGGGAGAGGGATAGTGAGAGAGGAAGAGGGAGAGGGAGAGAGGAATGGGGAGAGGGAGAGGGAGAGAGGAAGGGGGAGAGGGAGAGGGAGGGAGGAAGGGGGAGAGGAAGGGGGAGAGGGATAGGGAGAGAGGAAGGGGGAGAGGGATAGGGAGAGAGGAAGGGGGAGAGGGAGAGGGAGAGAGGAAGGGGGAGAGGGATAGGGAGAGCCGTGCAAACCCACACGCAGGGCCAAGCCAAATAACGGCTAGAGTATTTGTTCTCGACTGCCTGATTTAGAGCTCTGGCATTTGGGATTTAGATGGGCAGGTTAAAACACCGCCCAGGCATTTCCTGACGGCACACGGTGTGAGGATAAACCGTGGCTGCTTTCACTTCACCAGATATAGACACAGACACCAGACAGAGGGACATGCTCTTTCTAGGTCCAGACAGTGTCACATACACAGACCACCAGTGAGTCTCTACACCTCCCTTCTACATCCTAGATCTACAGTATACTGTTCCCACCACACAGCAGGATATTAACCCTGTATGCACAGCTACTCCTATCCCTGAAGGCACACATACAGTACAACCGGCTAACATGTACATGGACACAGGACAGCGGAACAGTATATTGACATGTTGCTATCAAAGACATCACTCCGGAAGTCCTTTAAATACACTGTTACAAAGACAATTATTTGTGTGTGTGCATCTACCCCAGACAGTTCCAGTTGAGATTCAAGACTTTTGACTGATCTTCAGTCTATTACCATTGTTCACAACAACAGACCAATTTGAATATAGAGGAGCAGGAAGTTTTCCAGAGGCAGAACAGTAATGGCTGTAAACAAGCCTGACTCAACAGTACTATTCACTGACTCAATGACTGGCGGCTCTTTGGAAGCCCTTTCATGTTTCTGCCCAATCTCATCCCCACTGTCTGCGGAGCGGTTTAGAGACAGGCTATTGGGCAAGGCTCAGAACAAATGCATTGGACCAAATGCATCATCAATATAAAGGGTCCTCTAATGACCAAGTTTGTAATGAGCACAAATGGTATTTTGTTTCTTCTCATTATCAGGACAATAGACTCACACTAATGACATTAACCATCTCACAACAAGTCAAATAGGTTGAAAGAAGAAACCTACAAATTACTGCCACCTAGTGGCTGCCATGGTGGGTAAACGTGTAATATTGACACTAGTTGAAAGCTATATTTGCAGATGCTCGGATGCTCTCAGACATGCGTTAATATACACTGAGTGTACACAACAATAGGAACACCTTGATAATATTGAGTTGCTCCCCCTTTTTCCCTCAGAAGCTCCTCAATTAGTTGGGGCATGGACTACAAGGTGTAGAAAGCGTTCCACAGGGATGCTGGCCCATGTTGACTCCAATGCTTAGTTGGTGGACCATTCTTGATGCACACAGGAAACTGCTTAGCATGAAAAACCCAGCAGAGTTGCAGTTCTTGACACACTCAAACCGGTGTGTTTGGCACCTACTACCATACCCTGTTCAAAGGGACTTAAATGTTTTGTCTTGCCCACTTCTATTGTGCTTCTGAATGGCGCAGAAGCACAATATATGTCTCAATTGTCTCAAGGCTTAAAAATGATTCTTTAACCTGTCTCCGCCCCCTTGAAGTGGATTAATTAAACAAGTGGGGATCATAGTTTTCACCTAGATTCACCTGGTCAGTCTATGTCATGGAAAGAGCAGGAGTTCCTTATGTTTTGTACACTTATTGTATATACCCATCAGCCACCCAGCCACCAAAGCACACATACCTCGACTCATTTCTATCTATGTCTTGTCCTGCAGCGAAGAATATCATGCGTACCAGACATAAACCCCTGGCTAACCTAAAACCAACCCACTCCAAATTCCCTTCTCTGGGCCATTCGAAAGCCTACAGGCAGCTTATATGTTAGAAGCATATGGAAGTGGTGAGTTTCCGTTTTCCTCAATACAATAAATATAGTGTAGGTGGACTATTTAGTGGGGGGAAGAGTATGACCGAGTAGCTCTGTTTCTGCGTTGCATGCTCCCTGCATATTAATGTCCTCTGCAATGAATCAGCCAGACCTCCAGTAAGGTGACACTTGCTCTGTCTCTCATAGGACACCTTCACAGTGCACACACACACACAAGACCTACAGACTACACTCGACCGCTCTTCTGCAGGCGTGATGCAGTGCATGACTACATCGCACTGCTGTTAGTGGTTGGAGGACACGACAGTGGATGAATAATAGCATCATGACTCACTATAGGGTCACATGATGTAATAGCCGAGGCTGTTACTTAACGAACGGCTGAATGTATGAATATGAGTGAGCCTAAGTGGTCCATATAATACTACCATATTAATGGGACGTTGATGAACAAGTGATTTATATTCCTTATACTAGGTCGCTGTATCCAGTCATAACAACCCTGGGCTCCACCCACAAGCTTACAGTAATAACTAAGGGACATTAGGCTGACAACTTTAAGGATGAGAAGGCCCAAAACTTTATGGTGACAGTCAACGGGAACGTCAGCAGGAGTGGATTTGGAGAGTGTAAAGGCTAGCAGAGAACTTGTGATTCTGCATGCATCTTCAATGTGCCCTTTGAGACAAAACAATATTCTGGGACAAAAATAAATCAATAAAAGGAAGGACATATTATTCTTCTCATTGTGCACTTCTCAGGTCTTTATCAAGCTGCAATATTGTTCACTCTCAGCCCTTTCAGCCCGAACTGCTGGATTCTCCTCCACCAGAGCGATAAGAGGAGTGCCCTTTCTTCACACGCACGCACGCACACACACACACACACACACACACACACACACACACACACACACACACACACACACACACACACACACACACACACACACACACACACACACACACACACACACACACACACACATCTTTTTATAGTATGATATCATTCTATTAAAAGATACAGGACACTAAAACAGCATCACAGGTAGAGTTACACAGTGTTCCTTCGTTGTGAATTGAAGAAATGAAATAAGCCTCCAAGGATAATCAATGGGCAGCACTCGGTAACCACCAACCATGAACAATTCTAAAAGAGCACCTACTTCTAAGTCTGCCCAGTCGAGAGGACAAAATGCCAGACGGTTATTATCATTCTGAAATGCAATGTCCATCAAGCCAATAACATACAGTACTCAAAGCACTAGACAGAATATCAATCGTTCTAGGAAAAGGCCCCCAGTGAAATCTATGTACGTGGGCAGAGCATAGGTTCACCATGTATGCATTGACTACTTGACTATTGCAACACCCACCCAGTCACTCAGAGGGCTCTTCTTCCTTCCTCTACACTCAACAACAGAACACTTAACCTTCTACTGAGCCCCTCTTAGCCCTAACATGACACCATGTACTTCATTTTGGCCTCCAAGAACCGTAGAGGTTGCAAAAGTGGTGAGGAGCAAAACAGGAAGATCCTCTCTCCTCTCTCTCTTAGTCGTAACAGGAAATAAAGCAGCAACGGCCAAAGACAGCTCTGAAGCGATTTGATAAAAGAAACACCTGGCAATTACACTGCAGCTTCCCACATGAGAATAAGAGGGCATAACCTTGTGCAGTGACATGGTCATCATTAAGCCCCCAGAGAGGGAAAACAGGCACCGCTGCTCTGTGATCACAGTGTCTGTCTGGCTCGCTGAAGCAGAGCAGGGTAGGGCTCACTGCTGCCTGGCTGACTCTCCTCCCTCTCTGCTCCCTCTCTGCTCCCTCTCTCCCCAAAACGACATGATGATGGCCAAAGACACCATGACATGGAAAAGCAGAATGTGTCATCAAAATAACACAATTGAACTAACACAATTTAACTAGATCCTCTGGCCCTCTGATCTCCTGTGGTCATTAGTGGGGAGGCTGTGCTCTTACAGAGGCTTAAGGAGGTAGACGTCTAATGCCATAAGTTAAGTCTTTGCAAAGTATTACAGACTAGGACCCACTGTCCCAGGCTTTATATTCACTTTGCAATGCATGATTTTGCTGAAGATCATGGATGAAAGCTACAGTGCCTTGCAAAAGTATTCATCCCCCTTGGCGATTTTCCTATTTTGTTTCATATAATGGACATACACAAAATAGTCCAAATTGGTGAAGTGAAATTAAAAAAATGAAAAGTGGTGCGAGCGTATTTATTCACCCCCTTTGCCATGAAGCCTCTAAATAAGATCTGGTGCAACCAATGACCTTCAATAAGTCCACCTGTGTGCAATATAAGTGTCACATGATCTGTCTCATGATCTCTGTATATATATAATACACCTGTTCTGACAGGCCCCAGAGTCTGCAACACCACAAAGCAAGGGGCACCACCAAGCAAGCGGCACCATGAAGACCAAGGAGCTCTCCAAACAGGTCAGGGACAAAGTTGTGGAGAAGTACAGATCAGAGTTGGGTTATAAAAAAATATCCGAAAGTTTGAACATCCCACGGAGCACCATTAAATCCATGATAAAAAAAATAGAAAGAATATGGCACCACAACAAACCTGCCAAGAGAGGGCCGCCCACCAAAACTCATGGACCAGGCAAGGTGAGGAAACAAAGAGACCAAAGATAACCATGAAGGAGCTGCAAAGCTCCACAGTGGAGATTGGAGAATCTGTCCATTGGACCACTTTAAGCCGTACACCCCACAGAGCTGGTCTTTACACAAGGGTGGCCAGAAAAAATGATTGCTTAAAAATAAGTAAACATGTTTGGTGTTCACCAAAAGGCATGTGGGAGACTCCCCAAACATATGGAAGAAGGTACTCTGGTCAGACGAGACTAAAATTGAGATTTTTGGCCATCAAGGAAAAAGCTATTTCTGGCGCAAACTCAACACCTCTCACCACCCCGAGAATACCATCCCCACACTGAAGCATGGTGGTGGCAGCATCATGCTGTGGGGATGTTTTTCATCGGCAGGGACTGAAAAACTGGTCAGAATTGAAGGAATGATGGATGGTGGATGGATACAGACAAATTCTTGAGGGAAACCTGTTTCAGTCTTCCAGAGATTTGAGACTGGGACGGAGTCTGACTGTCTGTTCATCTGTGCGTCTGAATGTTAGCACATTCCAACAGGACAATGACCCTAAGCATACTGCTAAAGCAACACTCGAGTGGTTTAAGGGGACACATTTAAATGTCTTGGAATGGCCGAGTCAAAGCCCAGACCTCAATCCAATTGAGAATCTGTGGTATGACCTAAAGATTGCTGTTCACCAGCGGAACCCATCCAACTTAAAGGAGCTAGAGCAGTTTTTCCTCGAAGAATGGGCAAAAATCCTAGTGGCTAGATGTGCCAAGCTTATAGAGACATACCCCAAGAGACTTGCAGCTGTTGCAACTGCTGCAAAAAGTGGCTCTACAAAGTATTGACTTTGGGGATTGAATAGTTATGCACACAGAAGTTTTCTGTTTTTTTGTCTTATTTATTGTTTGTTTCACAATAAGTGGTAGGCATGTTGTGTAAATCAAATGATACAACCCCCCCCAAAAAAATACATTTTAATTCCAGGTTGTAAGGCAACAAAATAGGAAAAATGCCAAGGGGGGTGAATACTTTCGCAAGCCTCTGTAATGCATTAGTATTTTTATGTTAGAACCATTCACTGAGTGATGAGGGCGAGTCCTATGTTGGATTGGACAGTTCTATACCAGTTTTTAGTGAAAGAAAAAGACAAGTTTGCGTGGGTGTTCAACCTAAAAAGGACTAATCTTTTCTTGCCAGCCTCAGGGATACCATCATGGATACTTTATATGAGTCTCCCTAACAGCAGCACAGTCTGTCCTCTCCTCTGCTCTGCCTGCCTGCTGCACCAGCATCAAAAACAATGACAAAGTTCATTTCAAAGGCATGACTCAACTCTAAGTCTTTGCCTCCAACTCTCCATGTTAAAGCCCTGTATTGTGTCCTGTATTTTCTCCACCCTTTATTCTAGCTGGTATAAGTCAAGCAACACTATTAGAGACCTTTCCGCCTGGGTAATACTGACCAGACCAAACATACAGGATAATTCCTTTTTTTCCATGCCTGTTTTTCATTCATGCGCCAATATTGCTATTGATTTCATATTTGGTGCAGAAGGCGAGCCAGCTAGAAGCGATCGTCTAGTTGTTGTGCCCGATCATGCTGCAAGTTTGACTTTGTTTCAACAAGTTAATCATCTTTGTGTTTGTCCCCAAAGCAGCAGAGGCTGAGCCAAGGGAAGTGCAGGTATTTCTGGGAGAGGGGAGCAGAGAGTATAGTCGCCCATGCATAAGGTCCTCATTTGTTCTGAATGTACAGTCATGCTTCACTACTTCTGGACTGGAAATACTGATACAGCAGATTCCGATTCAGAGTGTTTAATAGTCACATGTACAGGGGTTGCAGGTGGGATTGCAGGGTACAGTTCAAATCTTAGGCTCCGAGATGCAGGACTAAGTGAAATAAAATAATGAAAATGGTAATAAAAAACAACAGCCACAGAAATATAAATAGCACTATATACATCATCACTGTAGCAGTGATCAATTAATGTATATTGAGGTGGAGGCAGAGTAAAGACTGTTGAGGGGGTGTGAATAAATGGCCATAGGGGGAGCAGCACGACCAGTGATGAATGTCATTGGGTTGGGGGCAGAGTAAAAGTCTGTTGGGGGGGGGGGGGGGGGGGGATTTGCTGTGGTAGCCATGCTGGTTAAGTGTGCTTTGATTTCTAAATAAATCACTGACAGTGTCACCAGCAAAGCACCCCCACACCATCACACCTCCTCCTCCATGTTTTACAGTTGTCACGTTTGCTCCCGCCCTGCATCACGCACCCCTATCATCCATTACGCACACCTGCCTTCCCTCGTCACGCGCATCAGCGATATTGGACTCACCTGGACTCAGTCATCACCTGTTATATTACCTCCTCTATATTTGTCAGTTCCCCAGCTCTATTCCCCGCGTCTGCATTGGTTGCCTTTTGTTTATGTTACCTGTTTGCTGACGCTGTTCCTGTCTCGTTCCATGTCCGTTATTTATTAAATGTGTTACTTCCCGTAACCTGCTTTGTCTCTCCAGCGTCATTCCATGTGACAACGGTGGAGCATGGAGATGTCATCAAGACAAATGGTAGCTACTTTGAAGAATTTAAAATATAACATATATTTTTATTTGTTTAACATTTTTTGGGTTACTACATGATTCCATATGTGTTATTTCATAGTTTTGATGTCTTCACTATTATTTTACAATGTAAAAATAGTAAAAATAAAGAAAAACCCTTGAATGAATCAAAGTTTTTACTGGTACTGTATATAACATTCTATTGTTTGCAATAATTTTGTATAATAATTTAAATAGAAAAATTCTAGTTTTTGAATCCGGCGTCATTTTGGAGAGGTTGTTTTCATGGCACCACGTTGTCAGAGTGCATACCTCCCTGTAGGCTGTCTCGTCGTTGTTAGTAATCAGGCCTACTACTATTGTGTTGTCAGCGAACTTGATGATGGAGTTGGAACTGTGTGAGTCCACGCAGTCGTGGGTATACTTGGAATACAGGAGAGGAGAGGACTGAGGACGCACCCTTGTGGGGCCCCGGTGTTGAGAATCAGTGTTGAGGAGGTAATGTCGCCTACCTTCACCACCTGGGGGCGGCCCGTCAAGAAGTCCAGGACTCAGTTGTATAGGGAGTTCAGACCCAGGGCCGTGAGCTTTGTAATGAGATTATAGGGCACTATGGTATTGAAGGACAAGCTGTATTCGAGGAACTCTTTGATTGGACTCCAGGTTAGCTGACTCCTGACTCCAGTTAGCATTTGGAGAAGTCATTAGCCTAGAGGTTCACATACCTTTTCCAACCTATACTGTGATTGTTTAAATGATGTATTCAATATAGACAAGAAAAATACAATCATTTGTGTGGTACTAGTTTAAGGTGACAAATTTATGCAGAAATCCAGGTAATTCCAAAGGGTTCACATACTTTTCCTGCCACTGTATGCATTCCTTTTGTCCAGGTGGGTAAGGGCAGTGTGCAGTGCAATGGCGATTGCGTCGTCCGTGGGCGGTAGGGGAATTGGAGAGGATCGAGTGTATCGGGGAAGGAGGAGGTGATATGGTCTTTGACTAATCTCTCGAAGCACTTCATGATGGTGGAGGTGAGTGCTAACGGCCAGTAGTCATTCACTTCAGTTACTTTCCCTTTCTTGGGCACAGGGATGATAGTGGACATCTGAAGCAGGTGGGTATAGCGGCCTGAGCTAGGGAGATATTGACAATGTCAGAAAACACAACAGGCAGCTGGTCTGCACATGCTCTGAGAGCAAGGCTAGGAATGCCGGTTGGGCCGGCTACCTTGAGAGGGATAACACATTTGAATGACTTACATACGTCCTCAGTGGAGACTGTGAGTGCGTTACCCACATTGTCATCGGGGGCTCTCCTCGGCAGCTCAGGGTCATTTTGCTCAAATTGTGAGAAAAACGTGTTTAACTCCTCCGGTTGGTCACCACGATGTGGCTGGCTTTCTTTTTGTAATCTGTGATCGTTAGGAGCCCCTGCCACATGTGCCTTGTGTCCGACCAGTTGAATTGCTCCTCCACTTTGTCCTTATACTTGTGTATCGCTATCTTGATTGATCTGCGTAGGTCCAATTTGTACTGTTTAACCAAACTATTATCCCTGGTCACTTTGCCCTGTTTATAAGCATCTCTCTCTTTCACTTTTCCTACAAGGCTGCTATCAATTTGAATTAACGCGGAACATATTCCAGTCCACGTGATTAAAACAGTCCAGTAGGCTGTCTATACTTTATATGCGTCATATTTAGGACGACGACTGCCAATCATAAAATGATAGGGCCGCCTCTGGCTTTGAGAAATCTATCCCTCATTCTATGCCGTGTCACACCTGCTCCCCATCATTGCTGATTCCCACAAATGTCAATAAGTAGGTATGATGACTGTACTATAAATTGGATCTTAATCATTGTTGGGGCATTGGGGCGGGTTGGAGATTATCATGTTTGGACTCGGGGACCGGAGTCAAGCGGGGAGGGGGATGTGAAGCGTGCGACGCAGGGCAATTGCTCCTAACCCTTGTCCATTGGCGACAAGCAGGAGGCTTGAGGGACTCTGGGTATGGTGCTGCAAGGGCCTGGCTCCATGTAGGGTCTCCATTCACTCTGGTGTGGGAGAGAGTTAAGAGGCTGCATCAGAGAAGAGGGGCTCAAATAGATTTCAGCAGGGATCTTCAGCATCGCTAATAAACAATAACTGACATGGTGCAGCATTACTTTACATTTGCCCAGTACCATTGAGACAACTTTAGAACCCCCTCAAGTGAATTTCATTTTACAAGAGGATTGGAGTGTATGTGTAGATGATGAATCAAATTAAGACCTAGCCAGTGTGGTGTTTGAGTGCCTTGCAGAATGTGGAGAAGGAACCTCCATTGGTTCATGTTTTCCTGTAGTAGTAGTTTTTTGTTGTGCTTGTGTATTTAAGTGCGAGCGATTAAGCATGAAGAGCTATGTGAATGGACCGGTCATTATAGCCGTTTAGAAATGAGCACCGTGTAGAATCCCAAGCAGAATAATAGATGATGTCTTTGTTTATGGAACCTTTGTTTTAAGGGGAGTGTACAGAGTGTATGGTTTGTGAGTGTACTCAAATAATGGGACACTTTACTCATAGGGGCGCAAAACATTTCAATGGATCCAATTAAAGCAAGGCAACTCATTTTTCAATGCACTCATGCCTATCAAATGAATCACACTTTTTCAGCAGCGGATTCTGAATTGCGGAGCGGGGGAAAGGAAAACATACGGTCAGCGGTTTCTTTTCAATCCTTTTCACGTGGGTTTGTTCTTCTCGTGTGAGGCGTACTCAGGTGCTAATATTCTGCAGCTACTGGAGGAGAGAGAGCTAGGCAGGCAGCAGGCGAGACAGAGCCCCCAGTGTCGCTAGCTGCTCCATAGTGTACAATATGAGAGTCAGCAGGATAAGAGATTGGCGCCCTGCACACACGCACGCACACACACACGCACACATGCACACACTCACGCACACACACACACACACACACACACACACACACACACACACACACACACACACACACACACACACACACACACACACACACACACACACACACACACACACACACACACACACACACACACAAGACATCCTGTCAAGAAAGAGGTCAGCTGAAAGTGGAAGCCAGACAAATTACACATCCACACTGACAAAGGGTTTGGAGAGAGGGAAGGTGCATTGTGGGTCCCTCCCAGGGCCTGGATTTGTCTCAGATGAGTAATGGTGTTGGGCCCGGTGCTGGTTGATCATACATGCAATCAGTGTGAACCAGATGCTTTCAAAAGACTCAAATCCAGTCTGTGAGAGGACAGTTGGTTTCCCAGGCCCGCCGGGGCTTCCCAGGGCGGTCATTAGGGATGGTTAAAACGTAATCTCATGTTCACCAGTAGATGGCGTGGATGTCCTAAATCTGCTGCTGTCTTACTGGAGGGTTTTTTCCTGCTTCCTTCATTTGACTAGTTTTATAATGATGTCGCTGAATTACATAAGAGTGCAGCATCCCTCTCACTCTCTCTCACCAGGCTGGCTCTCCATAAGAAATGATGCGTTAGATCTTCTCTGCTGAAAGTCCCCCATTCTTTTCTTTGTTAATGCGCAGAGCTCCATCATAGAGCCACCAAAATGTTTCTTCTTCTTTCTGTACAGTGATAGAGAAATCCAGCTTTGATCACTGACCTAATTAATGAACCAATTGATGAATGCAAATACCAGATTAGCTATGCAAATGTCACAGCGGAAAACAAATACTCTGCCCTCATTTGGAACTTCTGAAGGCTCGAAATAAATTATAAATGCATGAGACAAGATCTTGTTCATGATACATTTAAGAAAAAGTAAAGCTGTGGATTAGGGTCTGCGGCTGAGCTGAGTGAGGAGCTTTTGGGAGACACTGTGGCAGAGAAGGGGAAAGGGAAAGGACTTAACACCGGCAAGGCCCTGATGTGAGGAGAAAATAATGAAAAAGAAAGCAGAGAGGCTTAAAAAAGTCATCGTTCTAAAACGACAAGATTTTCCCACAAGCCTGTGCCATGTACTAAGGATCAGGGGTCCTTCATATGCTACTCATGTCCGTTTCTGCACTGGAGGGTCCAGGGATTAAGTTGCTGGCCTTGGAAATGAAGCCAAACTGGTCTGAGGTTCACTGTGCAATATATACACTACCAGTCAAAAGTTTTAGAACACCTACTCATTCAAAGGTTTTTCTTTATTTTTACTCATTTCTACATTGTAGAACAATAGTGAAGATATCAAACTTATGAAAGATCACATATGAAATCATGTAGTACCAAAAAAGTGTTAAACAAATCAAAATACATTTTATACTACTAAAGGACACCAATAATAAGAAGAGACTTGCTTTGGCCAAGAAACACAAGCAATGGACATTACACTGGTGGGAATGTATCCTTTGGTCTGGCGTCCAAATTGGAGATTTTTGGATCCAACCGCTGTGTCTTTGTGAGATGCGGGGTGGGTGAATGGATGATTTCCGCATGTGTTTCCCACCGTAAAGTGTTGAGGTAGGAGGTGTTATGGTGTTGGGGTGCTTTGCTGGTGACACTGTCTATGATTTATTTATTTAACCAGCATGGCGACCACAGAATTCTGCAGAGATACACCATCCCATCTGGTTTGGGCTTAGTGGGACAATCACTTGTTTTTAAACAGGATAATGACCCAACACACCTCCAGACTGTGTAAGGGCTATACGGAAAATTTCAAGAAAATTTATTAAATATTCAAAAGGAAATATCACATTTACATAACTATTCAGACCCTTTACTCAGTACTTTTTTGAAACACCTTTGGCAGCGATTACAGTATTAAGTATTAAGTATTAAGTATTTTTGGGGTATGACGGTACAAGCTTGGCACACCTGTATTTGGGGAGTTTCTCCCATTGTTCTCTCAAGCTCTGTCAGGTTGGATGGGGAGCGTCGCTGCACAGCTATTTTCAGGTCTCTCCAGAGATGTTAGATTGGGTTCAAGTCTGGGCTCTGGCTGGGACATTCAGAGTCCTGAAGCCACTCCTGTGTTGTCTTGGATGTGTGCTTTGGGTTGTTGTCCTGTAGGAAGGTGAACCTTCGCCCCAGTGAGAGGCTCTGAGCGCTCTGGAGCAGGTTTTCATCAAACATCTCACTGTATTTTGCTCAGTTCATCTTTCCCTCGATCCTGACTAGTCTCCAAGTCCCTGCCACTGAAAAACATGCCCACAGCATGATGCTGCCACCACCATGCTTCACGGTAGGGATGGTGCCAGCTTACTTCCAGACGTGACGCTTGGCATTCAGGCCAAAGAGCTCAATGTTGTTTTTATCAGACCAGAGAATCTGTTTCTCATGGTCTGAGTCCATTAGGTGCCTTTTTTGGCAAACTCCAAGCGGGCTGTCATCTGCCTTTTACTGAGAAGTGGCTTCAGTCTGGCCACTCTACCATAAAGGGCTGATGGTGGAGTGCTGCAGAGATGGTTGTCCTTCTGGAAGGTTCTCCCATCTTCACAGAGGAACTCTGGAACTTTGTCAGAGTGACCATCAGGTTCTTGGTCACCTACCTGACCAAGGGCCATTCTCCCCCGATTGCTCAGTTTAGCCTGACAGCCAGCTCTAGGAAGAGTCTTGGTGGTTCTAAACTTCTTACATTCAAAAATAATGGAGGCCACTGTGCTCTTGGGGACCTTCAATGCTGAAGATATATTTTAGTACCCTTCCCCAGAACAGTGCCTCGACACAATCCTGTCTCGGACCTCTACGGACAATTCCTTCAACCTCATGGCTTGGTATTTGCTCTGACATGCACTGTCAACCATGGGACATTATATAGACAGGTGTGTGCCTTTCCAAATCCTGTCCAATCAATTGAATTTACCACAGGTGGACTCCAGTCAAGTTGTAGAAGCATCTCACGGATGATCAAAGCAACTGGATGCACCTGAGCTCAATTTCGAGTCTCATAGCAAAGGGTCTGAATACTTATGTAAATAATGTGGAAGAAGTCAAGGGGTCCTAATACTTTCTGAATGCACAGAGGGCAGGGGAGAGGAGAGGGAGCTGCCAGCCATTGCTCTCTAATCAAATTCACACTCTTCTTTGACGAGTGGACAAACTGCTCTCTGACTGCCCTATTTTTCTTTTTGCCTTTGCATCGCTATTGTTATACAGTTTAATACCTAAATAAAGGACAACATTCTAAAAACACAGGGACTCCTACCTCCCTATATGCATGTGATGCATTCAGAAAGCCCAGGGTTGTCGGAGCAGTGCTGTGTTTGTTAGTCTCCAATGCATGCAGCTGGAGCTGATAATGCCATTATCTGGACAGATTTGCATAGGTAAGTGGCAGCACTCTGGTGGAGCCAAGCTTTGCTGCAGCAGGAATCTGACCGAATGCCAAGACGTTAAGACAGAAACACTTTCCCTCAGCCTGCTAAAAGGTTAAAACAGCTTGCTACCCTCTCCTCTCCTCTCCTCTCCTCTCCTCTCCTCTCCTCTCCTCTCCTCTCCTCTCCTCTCCTCTCCTCTCCTCTCCTCTCCTCTCCTCTCCTCTCCTCTCCTCTCCTCTCCATGGGCCTCAATGGCAGAAGCAAAAGCTCTGCTGTATGACTAACCAGAGTACACTAGTCAGATAGCCTCTACTGGCTGGGTTACCAGACTAGTACACAGTCAGAAAACCTCTACTTGCAGTGTTACCAGAGTACACAAGTCAGAAAGCCTCCACTTGCAGGGTTACTAGAGTACGCTAGTCAGAAAGCCTCTACTGACTGTGTTACCAGAGTACACTAATCATAGAGCCTCTAATGGCTGGGTTACTAGAGTACACTAGTCATAAAAGCTCTACTGGCTGTGTTACCAGAGTACACTAGTCAGAAAGCCTCTACTGGCTGGGTTACCAGAGGACACTAGTCGTAAAGCCTCTACTGGCTGTGTTACCAGAGTACACTAGTCAGAAAGCCTCTACTGGCTGGGTTACCAGAGTACACTAGTCAGAAAGTCTCTACTGGCTGGGTTACCAGAGTACACTAGTCAGAAAGCCTCTACTGGCTGTGTTACCAGAGTACACTAGTCAGAAAGCCTCTACTGGCTGGTTTACTAGAGTACACTGGTCAGATAGCCTCTACTGGCTGGGTTACTAGAGTACACTAGTCAGAAAGCTTCTACTGGCTGGGTTACCAGAGTACTCTAGTCAGAAAGCCTCTACTGGCTGGGTTACCAGAGTACACTAGTCAGAAAGCCTCTACTGGCTGGGTTGCAAGAGTACACTAGTCAGATAGCCTCTACTGGCAGGGTTACTAGAGTACACTAGTCATAATGCCTCTACTGGCTGGGTTACCAGAGTACACTAGTATAAAGCCTCTACTGGCTGGGTTACAAGACTACACTAGTCAGAAAGCATCTTCTGGCTAGGTAAGCAGAGTACACTAGTAAGAAAGCCTCTACTGGCTGGGTTACCAGAGTACACTAGTCATAAAGCCTCTACTGGCTGGGTTACTAGAGTACACTAGTCATAAAGTCTCTACTGGCTGGGTTACCAGAGTACACTAGTCAGAAAGCCTCTATTGGCTGTGTTACTAGAGTACACTAGTCATAAAGCCTCTATTGGCTGGGTTACTAGAGTACACTATTCAGAAAGCCTCTACGCCCTGGGTTACTAGAGTACACTAGTCAGACAGCCACTACGCCCTGGGTTACTAGAGTACACTAGTCATAAAGCCTCTACTGGCTGGGTTACTAGAGTACACTAGTCAGAAAGCCTCTACTGGCTGGGTTACCAGAGTACACAAGTCAGAAAGCCTCTACTGGCTGTGTTACCAGAGTACACTAGTCAGAAAGCCTCTACTGGCTGGGTTACCAGAGTACACTAGTCAGAAAGCCTTTACTGGCTGTGTTACCAGAGTACACTAGTCAGAAAGCCTCTACTGGCTGGGTTACCAGAGTACACTAGTCAGAAAGCCTCTACTGGCTGGGTTACCAGAGTACACTAGTCAGAAAGCCTCTACTGGCTGTGCTACCAGAGTACACTAGTCAGAAAGCCTCTACGCCCTGGGTTACTAAAGTACACTAGTCAGAAAGCCTCTACTGGCTGGGTTACTAGAGTACACTAGTCATAAAGTCTCTACTGGCTGGGTTACCAGAGTACACTAGTATAAAGCCTCTACTGGCTGTGTTACTAGAGTACACTATTCAGAAAGCCTCTACGCCCTGGGTTACTAGAGTACACTAGTCAGACAGCCACTACGCCCTGGGTTACTAGAGTACACTATTCATAAAGCCTCTACTGGCTGGGTTACTAGAGTACACTAGTCAGAAAGCCTCTACTGGCTGGGTTACCAGAGTACACAAGTCAGAAAGCCTCTACTGGCTGTGTTACCAGAGTACACTAGTCAGAAAGCCTCTACCTGCTGGGTTACCAGAGTACACTAGTCAGAAAGCCTCTACTGGCTGTGTTACCAGAGTACACTAGTCAGAAAGCCTCTACTGGCTCGGTTACCAGAGTACACTAGTCAGAAAGCCTCTACTGGCTGGGTTACCAGAGTACAGTAGTCAGAAAGCCTCTACTGGCTGTGTTACCAGAGTACACTAGTCAGAAAGCCTCTACTGGCTGGGTTACCAGAGTACACTAGTCAGAAAGCCTCTATTGGCTGGGTTACTAGAGTACACTAGTCATAAAGCCTCTATTGGCTGGGTTACTAGAGTACACTAGTCAGAAAGCCTCTACGCCCTGGGTTAGTAGAGTACACTAGTCAGAAAGCCTCTACTGGCTGTGTTACCAGAGTACACTAGTCAGAAAGCCTCTACTGGCTGTGTTGCTAGAGTACACTAGTCAGATAGCCTCTACTGGCTGGGTTACTAGAGTACACTAGTCAGAAAGCCTCTACTGGCTGGGTTTCCAGAGTACACTAGTCAGAAAGCCTCTACTGGCTGGGTTACCAGAATACACTAGTCAGAAAGCCTCTACTGGCTGGTTTACTAGAGTACACTAGTCAGATAGCCTCTACTGGCTGGGTTGCTAGAGTACACTAGTCAGATAGCCTCTACTGGCTGGGTTACTAGAGTACACTAGTCAGATAGCCTCTACTGGCAGGGTGACTAGAGTACACTAGTCAGAAAGCCTCTACTGGCTGGGTTACCAGAGTACACTGGTCAGAAAGCCTCTACTGGTTGGGTTACCAGAGTACACTAGTCAGAAAGCCTCTACTGGCTCGGTTACCAGAGTACACTAGTCAGAAAGCCTCTACTGGCTGGGTTACCAGAGTACAGTAGTCAGAAAGCCTCTACTGGCTGTGTTACCAGAGTACACTAGTCAGAAAGCCTCTACTGGCTGGGTTACCAGAGTACACTAGTCAGAAAGCCTCTATTGGCTGGGTTACTAGAGTACACTAGTCATAAAGCCTCTATTGGCTGGGTTACTAGAGTACACTAGTCAGAAAGCCTCTACGCCCTGGGTTAGTAGAGTACACTAGTCAGAAAGCCTCTACTGGCTGTGTTACCAGAGTACACTAGTCAGAAAGCCTCTACTGGCTGTGTTGCTAGAGTACACTAGTCAGATAGCCTCTACTGGCTGGGTTACTAGAGTACACTAGTCAGAAAGCCTCTACTGGCTGGGTTTCCAGAGTACACTAGTCAGAAAGCCTCTACTGGCTGGGTTGCTAGAGTACACTAGTCAGATAGCCTCTACTGGCTGGGTTACTAGAGTACACTAGTCAGATAGCCTCTACTGGCAGGGTGACTAGAGTACACAAGTCAGAAAGCCTCTACTGGCTGGGTTACCAGAGTACACTAGTCAGAAAGCCTCTACTGGCTGGGTTACCAGAGTACACCAGTCATAAAGCCTCTACTGGCTGGGTTACTAGAGTACACTAGTCAGAAAGCCTCTACTGGCTGTGTTACCAGAGTACACTAGTATAAAGCCTCTACTGGCTGGGTTCCCAGAGTTCACTAGTCAGAAAGCCTCTACTGGCTGGGTTACCAGAGTACACTAGTCAGAAAGCATCTACTGGCTGGGTTACCAGACCACACTAGTCAGAAGCATCTAGTGGCTGGGTAACCAGAGTACACTAGTCAGAAAGCCTCTACTGGTTGGGTTACCAGAGTACACTAGTCATAAAGCCTCTACTGGCGTGGGTTACTAGAGTACACTAGTCATAAAGCCTCTACTGGCTGGGTTACCAGAGTACACTAGTTTAAAGCCTCTACTGGCTGTGTTACCAGAGTACACTAGTCAGAAAGCCTCTACTGGCTGGGTTACTAGAGTACACTAGTCAGAAAGCCTCTACTGGCTGGGTTACCAGAGTACACTAGTATAAAGCCTCTACTGGCTGGGTACCCAGAGTTCACTAGTCAGAAAGACTCTACTGGCTGTGTTACCAGAGTACACTAGTCATAAAGCCTCTACTGGCTGGGTTACTAGAGTACACTAGTCAGAAAGCCTCTACTGGCTGGGTTACCAGAATACACTAGTCAGAAAGCCTCTACTGGCTGGGTTGCTAGAGTACACTAGTCAGATAGCCTCTACTGGCTGGGTTACTAGAGTACACTGGTCAGATAGCCTCTACTGGCTGGGTTACTAGAGTACACTAGTCAGAAAGCCTCTACTGGCTGGGTTACCAGAGTACACTAGTCAGAAAGCCTCTACTGGCTGGGTTTCCAGAGTACACTAGTCAGAAAGCCTCTACTGGCTGGGTTGCTAGAGTACACTAGTCAGATAGCCTCTACTGGCTGGGTTACTAGAGTACACTAGTCAGATAGCCTCTACTGGCAGGGTGACTAGAGTACACTAGTCAGAAAGCCTCTACTGGCTGGGTTACCAGAGTACACTAGTCAGAAAGCCTCTACTGGTTGGGTTACCAGAGTACACTAGTCATAAAGCCTCTACTGGCTGGGTTACCAGAGTACACTAGTATAAAGCCTCTACTGGCTGGGTTACCAGAGTACACTAGTCAGAAAGCCTCTACTGGCTGGGTTACTAGAGTACACCAGTCATAAAGCCTCTACTGGCTGGGTTGCTAGAGTACACTAGTCAGATAGCCTCTACTGGCTGTGTTACCAGAGTACACTAGTATAAAGCCTCTACTGGCTGGGTTCCCAGAGTTCACTAGTCAGAAAGCATCTACTGGCTGGGTTACCAGAGTACACTAGTCAGAAAGCATCTACTGGCTGGGTTACCAGACTACACTAGTCAGAAGCATCTACTGGCTGGGTAACCAGAGTACACTAGTCAGAAAGCCTCTACTGGTTGGGTTACCAGAGTACACTAGTCATAAAGCCTCTACTGGCTGGGTTACCAGAGTACACTAGTTTAAAGCCTCTACTGGCTGGGTTACCAGAGTACACTAGTCAGAAAGCCTCTACTGGCTGGGCTACTAGAGTACACTAGTCATAAAGCCTCTACTGGCTGGGTTACTAGAGTACACTAGTATAAAGCCTCTACTGGCTGGGTTCCCAGAGTTCACTAGTCAGAAAGCCTCTACTGGCTGGGTTACCAGAGTACACTAGTCAGAAAGCATCTACTGGCTGGGTTACCAGACTACACTAGTCAGAAGCATCTACTGGCTGGGTAACCAGAGTACACTAGTCAGAAAGCCTCTACTGGCCTGGGTTACTAGAGTACACTAGTCATAAAGCCTCTACTGGCTGGGTTACCAGAGTACACTAGTTTAAAGCCTCTACTGGCTGGGTTACCAGAGTACACTAGTCAGAAAGCCTCTACTGGCTGGGCTACTAGAGTACACTAGTCATAAAGCCTCTACTGGCTGGGTTACTAGAGTACACTAGTCAGAAAGCCTCTACTGGCTGGGTTACCAGAGTACACTAGTATAAAGCCTCTACTGGCTGGGTACCCAGAGTTCACTAGTCAGAAAGACTCTACTGGCTGGGTTACCAGAGTACACTAGTCAGATAGCCTCTACTGGCTGTGTTACCAGAGTACACTAGTCAGAAAGCCTCTACTGGCTGGGTTACTAGAGTACACTAGTCATAAAGCCTCTATTGGCTGGGTTACTAGAGTACACTAGTCAGAAAGCCTCTACTGGCTGTGTTACCAGAGTACACTAGTCATAAAGCCTCTATTGGCTGTGTTACTAGAGTACACTAGTCATAAAGCCTCTATTGGCTGGGTTACTAGAGTACACTAGTCAGAAAGCCTCTACTGGCTGTGTTACCAGAGTACACTAGTCATAAAGCCTCTACTGGCTGTGTTACCAGAGTACACTAGTCATAAAGCCTCTATTGGCTGTGTTACTAGAGTACACTAGTCATAAAGCCTCTATTGGCTGGGTTACTAGAGTACACTAGTCAGATAGCCTCTACTGGCTGTGTTACCAGAGTACACTAGTCAGAAAGCCTCTACTGGCTGGGTTACCAGAATACACTAGTCAGAAAGCCTCTACTGGCTGGGTTACCAGAGTACACTAGTCAGAAAGCCTCTACCTGCTGGGTTACCAGAGTACACTAGTTTAAAGCCTCTACTGGCTGTGTTACCAGAGTACACTAGTCAGAAAGCCTCTACTGGCTCGGTTACCAGAGTACACTAGTCAGAAAGCCTCTACTGGCTGGGTTACCAGAGTACAGTAGTCAGAAAGCCTCTACTGGCTGTGTTACCAGAGTACACTAGTCAGAAAGCCTCTACTGGCTGGGTTACCAGAGTACACTAGTCAGAAAGCCTCTATTGGCTGGGTTACTAGAGTACACTAGTCATAAAGCCTCTATTGGCTGGGTTACTAGAGTACACTAGTCAGAAAGCCTCTACGCCCTGGGTTACTAGAGTACACTAGTCAGAAAGCCTCTACTGGCTGTGTTACCAGAGTACACTAGTCAGAAAGCCTCTACTGGCTGTGTTGCTAGAGTACACTAGTCAGATAGCCTCTACTGGCTGGGTTACTAGAGTACACTAGTCAGAAAGCCTCTACTGGCTGGGTTTCCAGAGTACACTAGTCAGAAAGCCTCTACTGGCTGGGTTGCTAGAGTACACTAGTCAGATAGCCTCTACTGGCTGGGTTACCAGAGTACACTAGTCAGAAAGCCTCTACTGGCTGGGTTACTAGAGTACACCAGTCATAAAGCCTCTACTGGCTGGGTTACTAGAGTACACTAGTCAAAAAGCCTCTACTGGCTGTGTTACCAGAGTACACTAGTATAAAGCCTCTACTGGCTGGGTTCCCAGAGTTCACTAGTCAGAAAGCCTCTACTGGCTGGGTTACCAGAGTACACTAGTCAGAAAGCATCTACTGGCTGGGTTACCAGACTACACTAGTCAGAAGCATCTACTGGCTGGGTAACCAGAGTACACTAGTCAGAAAGCCTCTACTGGTTGGGTTACCAGAGTACACTAGTCATAAAGCCTCTACTGGCCTGGGTTACTAGAGTACACTAGTCAGAAAGCCTCTACTGGCTGGGTTACCAGAGTACACTAGTATAAAGCCTCTACTGGCTGGGTACCCAGAGTTCACTAGTCAGAAAGACTCTACTGGCTGTGTTACCAGAGTACACTAGTCATAAAGCCTCTACTGGCTGGGTTACTAGAGAACACTAGTCAGAAAGCCTCTACTGGCTGGGTTACCAGAATACACTAGTCAGAAATCCTCTACTGGCTGGGTTGCTAGAGTACACTAGTCAGATAGCCTCTACTGGCTGGGTTACTAGAGTACACTGGTCAGATAGCCTCTACTGGCTGGGTTACTAGAGTACACTAGTCAGAAAGCCTCTACTGGCTGGGTTACCAGAGTACACTAGTCAGAAAGCCTCTACTGGCTGGGTTTCCAGAGTACACTAGTCAGAAAGCCCCTACTGGCTGGGTTGCTAGAGTACACTAGTCAGATAGCCTCTACTGGCTGGGTTACTAGAGTACACTAGTCAGATAGCCTCTACTGGCAGGGTGACTAGAGTACACTAGTCAGAAAGCCTCTACTGGCTGGGTTACCAGAGTACACTAGTCAGAAAGCCTCTACTGGTTGGGTTACCAGAGTACACTAGTCATAAAGCCTCTACTGGCTGGGTTACCAGAGTACACTAGTATAAAGCCTCTACTGGCTGGGTTACCAGAGTACACTAGTCAGAAAGCCTCTACTGGCTGGGTTACTAGAGTACACCAGTCATAAAGCCTCTACTGGCTGGGTTACTAGAGTACACTAGTCAGAAAGCCTCTACTGGCTGGGTTACCAGAGTACACTAGTATAAAGCCTCTACTGGCTGGGTTCCCAGAGTTCACTAGTCAGAAAGCCTCTACTGGCTGGGTTACCAGAGTACACTAGTCAGAAAGCATCTACTGGCTGGGTTACCAGACTACACTAGTCAGAAGCATCTACTGGCTGGGTAACCAGAGTACACTAGTCAGAAAGCCTCTACTGGTTGGGTTACCAGAGTACACTAGTCATAAAGCCTCCACTGGCCTGGGTTACTAGAGTACACTAGTCATAAAGCCTCTACTGGCTGGGTTACCAGAGTACACTAGTTTAAAGCCTCTACTGGCTGGGTTACCAGAGTACACTAGTCAGAAAGCCTCTACTGGCTGGGCTACTAGAGTACACTAGTCATAAAGCCTCTACTGGCTGGGTTACTAGAGTACACTAGTCAGAAAGCCTCTACTGGCTGGGTTACCAGAGTACACTAGTATAAAGCCTCTACTGGCTGGGTACCCAGAGTTCACTAGTCAGAAAGACTCTACTGGCTGGGTTACCAGAGTACACTAGTCATAAAGCCTCTACTGGCTGGGTTACTAGAGTACACTAGTCAGAAAGCCTCTACTGGCTGGGTTACCAGAGTACACTAGTATAAAGCCTCTACTGGCTGGGTTACTAGAGTACACTAGTCAGAAAGCCTCTACTGGCTGGGTTACCAGAGTACACTAGTATAAAGCCTCTACTGGCTGGGTACCCAGAGTTCACTAGTCAGAAAGACTCTACTGGCTGGGTTACCAGAGTACACTAGTCATAAAGCCTCTACTGGCTGGGTTACCAGAGTACACTAGTCAGAAAGCCTCTACTGGCTGGGTTGCTAGAGTACACTAGTCAGATAGCCTCTACTGGCTGTGTTACCAGAGTACACTAGTCAGAAAGCCTCTACTGGCTGGGTTACCAGAATACACTAGTCAGAAAGCCTCTACTGGCTGGGTTACTAGAGTACACTAGTCATAAAGCCTCTATTGGCTGGGTTACTAGAGTACACTAGTCAGAAAGCCTCTACTGGCTGGGTTACTAGAGTACACTAGTCAGAAAGCCTCTACTGGCTGTGTTACCAGAGTACACTAGTCATAAAGCCTCTATTGGCTGTGTTACTAGAGTACACTAGTCATAAAGCCTCTATTGGCTGGGTTACTAGAGTACACTAGTCAGAAAGCCTCTACTGGCTGTGTTACCAGAGTACACTAGTCATAAAGCCTCTACTGGCTGTGTTACCAGAGTACACTAGTCATAAAGCCTCTATTGGCTGTGTTACTAGAGTACACTAGTCATAAAGCCTCTATTGGCTGGGTTACTAGAGTACACTAGTCAGAAAGCCTCTACTGGCTGTGTTACCAGAGTACACTAGTCAGAAAGCCTCTACTGGCTGGGTTACCAGAATACACTATTCAGAAAGCCTCTACTGGCTGGGTTACCAGAGTACACTAGTCAGAAAGCCTCTACTGGCTGGGTTACCAGAATACACTAGTCAGAAAGCCTCTACTGGCTGGGTTACCAGAGTACACTAGTCAGAAAGCCTCTACTGGCTGGGTTACCAGAGTACACTAGTCAGAAAGCCTCTACTGGCTGGGTTACCAGAGTACACTAGTCAGAAAGCCTCTACTGGCTGGGTTACCAGAGTACACTAGTCAGAAAGCCTCTACTGGCTGGGTTACCAGAATACACTATTCAGAAAGCCTCTACTGGCTGGGTTACCAGACTACACTAGTCAGAAAGCCTCTACTGGCTGGGTTACCAGAGTACACTAGTCAGAAAGCCTCTACTGGCTGGGTTACTAGACTAGTACACTAGTCAGAAAGCCTCTACTGGCTGACATGGGCCTTTCATGGCTGATTTGTAATTTTACATTACTTCAAATACATTAACATAAGTGATACTGTGCTTTAAAAACACTTTAAAAACACTTTAAAATGGCCTACCGTCATGTAAGAAGAAAACAATGCTTTTTAAGAAAGAGGGAAAGCTCTTAGAGTAAAGTGTCTATGCCTGCTGAACCAAAGCAGCCTCAGTAAGGAGTGGAGAAAATCCTGTTGACCTTGAGCCAAATGAGACTTTTAAGCTATTGACAAATACTTCAATAGTAACCAACTTTGTGGTAGTGAACAGGCTCTTAAATTTCAACTCCAACATTGAGTGAAACAACGGTGGCACTTAGGAATTCAGGAGCTATTCAACCTGGCAAGACTCCAAACTGTGATAGGGCGAGAGACCCAATGTACCAGTTAAGACTAGGCTGAACATTACTACTAAACTACTACAGAAGTAGAGGCTGCTATACAAAGCCTCTGTACTCTCCTCCACCCAGACATGATCTGGCGTGGCGCCTAGAGGAAAATATCACAGACCTCTAGCCCATCAAGTCTGAACAGACCCAATGTGGACTCATCTGCACGGTGAATGGAAGGATTACAAACTCAACAGAGCTCAATGTGAATCTGAGCCATTCACCACCTGAAAGAGACACTCATCCTCAACTCCTGGTAGGGTCATTGTCAGTGCCAGCATCTTATCTCCACCACTACACATGCAGCTTCCTGTGGACTTCTTTCATGAAGTCATTAGATCCTGCAGAATATATTACAATATGAAAATAGATGAGAAGGGAAAGATCACCTGGGGTGGCTGGTAGCCTAGTGGTTAGAGCGTTGGTAACGCCAGTAACCAAAAGGTTCCTAGATTGAATCCCTGAGCCGACAAGGTAAACATCTGTCGTTCTGCCCCTGAACAAGGCAGTTACCCCACTGTTCCTAGGCTGCCATTGTAAATAAGAATTTGTTCTTAACTGACTTGCCTGTAAAATAAAACTCATGATGGCTTCACTGGAAAGGAAGCTTTAGGTATGCTAGTAGTTCAATAATTCTTGGGCGTTACTTGTTCCCAATCCATACAAGTTTGTGGGACAGGATGTTGTTTGACCTTTAGACACAACCAACATGTTATCATAGACACCTGCAATCGTAGAAGTGGGAATGCAGTTAGCTGGCACGTTTTCTCTCCATACAAATAATGTCATGCATATTCTGCAGTGTCTAAAGGCCTACCGTCAAGAGAAAAGAAGCATTTTCAGTCAACCATTCTAAAGTCAGGGCTTATGAGTTTAACTAACTCCATCAGCAGTGGGCCTGAGTTAATTAAACCCTGGGAACAATGTCACGGACCAAAGAGGACAGCATTCCTACCTCACTTTGTCTGACTGTGTGAAGGAAATGCCATTACTTCAATGTTCCCTTCGTCAATTGAGAAAACATTTTCACACTGAGGGGAATGCTCACAGCCTCGGGTTATGTTAATTCAGCATTTCATCATCACTGTTTATTAGCTACTACTAATGAAGTACTTTGTGTTTGTTGGTTGGCTAAAACTATTTCATCAACAGTTATAAAATACCAAACTCTGCATTGTTACTGTGAGGGAACTCATGTACTATGTGTTTGACTAACATTCCAAACATTCCTATCATTCCTAGCCAAAACACTTCAGTCATGTTTCAATTCACATGATCAAGTTAATTTTTACAACTTCAAGTGAACCTGTAGAATGTAGTCTGCTTGCTCCACCCTGGTATTAAGCTTTTAAATGTTTATAGCCCATTATCAACCAGCAATTAGAGCCAGTTCAGCAATGTGGAAAATGGAATTTCCTCCATCTATCGTCCCAGGTTTTCCAATGAAGTGGCTTGCACTTGAACGCACTGAGAGACAACGGAACCTGTGCGCCGCTTAATTAAAAGAACCCAGCATCTGTTTCTTCAAACAATTAAATATGAGAGGTATTAACTTGTGGTATTTAAACAGAGTTTGGGCACTATAGATTCTGTAACAGATGATTTAACAAACATCTGTTGCCTTTTTTGTAACGAACAAAAGTTTCCATCAGTCTGCCAAGCCTTTTCGTTTCGCTGCCATTTCTCTCGCTTCAGATGCTCGCATCACATAAGTCTGGCTTGGCAGCCGCAGACTGCTAGAATAGCAGGTTCACAGGTCAGGTTTGGGTGACCTCAGACTTCTCCTCAATCTATAATGCTTACACACAACTTCAGAGTAAATCTTTAAGAATTTCTTCTAGAAGCTGTCTCTGTGCACCAAGTAGGCATTTGTAGGCATGTTTTGGAGGTCTCTAGGGATTATAACATCCTCAGCATTCATGCAAAGGCTACTCATACAAAAAATCATCTTCAAAGATTCTGACAGATCAGATATGGTCAAACCTAAATAGTCATACAATAGAAGAAGGTTATTTCCCCTTGTAGTGAATAAAGTTGTACAGACCGCAGAGCATAACTGACAGCTGAGCTGAACAGGCTGGGTGGTGTGTTGGTAATGCCCTTGTTTCCTTTGAAGGCTGAGGAGGGCCGTCACCATGGTGCCTGCTGCTGGCTCTCCTCCACTGCCTCCTGAGGGATGCTCTGATAGACAGACGGACAGACAGATGGACGGACAGACAGACGTGAGCAGGGCATGAGTCTTCACTTTGTCTCTCAGACTGTAGCTACAGGGAATGTCATAGGAATCAAAGGTAATTCTGAAGACAGACTTGTTATGCTGGGTCATTGTTAGTGTGGTTATTTAATTGTGTGTGTTTGTGTGTGAGAGAGAGCGAGAGAGAGAGGGAGAGAGACACAGAGAGAGATTGAGGGAGAGAGAAATGGAGAGATGGAGACAGAATGGGAGTGTGCGTATATGCAGCTCCACCTATGGTGAAGCACACCTCTCCATCAGCCCTGTCTCATCTCCCCTGGTATCCAGACACAGGTTTTGAGTGATTTCAATTAATTCCTCCTGTCAGCCCTGGTCCTCCCGTCCTCCCAGACGCAGCTGAGGAGAGCTGAGCAGAGCAGCATGGAGAACCTTGTCACTGCCACCAGCACCACTTCCACCAAGCTGTCTGTCCGTCTCACAGGACTGCCTCAACATCGTAGTGTTCTCCCGATCATTAAAAAACACTCCTCCTCGCTACACGCTCCTTTTAATATGGTCAGCCATGAGGAGAAAACAACAACATCAGGCCAGTCACAGTGTTGGTAATTGATTTCCAGTGCATTAGGTGACTCTTCACAGTCGTTGGCTAGGGTTTCTTTCAGGTACTGCAGTAAGAATAAGATGCTCGTTTGAGTTTCAGTTCAGAGCCACGCCACAATCCTTTGAGGTCCATGTCTGGAGTAGGGCTATACATAATTCAAGTTCACAGCATAACACTGCTGTGCTGTCCCAGCAACGGAGGGTGATGCCACTTACTCACTCTGTCTTCACCAGACAGACACACACTGATGAAATGGAAGCAGAACTCTGTTCACTCAAGAGTCCTTTGTGTGCCACAAGAAGCAGAGTTGAGGGGACATCTTGGAAACCGAGCCAAGTACACAGCAAAAAGGGTTAGCCCTGACCTCAACAAAAAGTGCAGTAGAACAAATGGTACAGTACAGTGAAAACGTATTGAGCAGGACATGGGGGTGTGGCATATACCTTAAGTCTAATTTCTAATTGCACAGGCCGTGCAGTTTGTGCTTAAAATCACCTTTTTGCCCGGGGCTGGTGTGTGTCTGTGCAGGCATGTCAGTGCATGTGTGTGTGTGGTGTGACTCAGCAGCACAGTCCTGTATCTGGTGTGTCCTTCGATCCACCGGCTCTGAGGAGCTCCGCGCTACCGCCGTCCTTTATCATGAAGGCTGCTTCAGAGAATATTAAGAAGCCATCTGTTTATTCTGCTCACTAAGCTATTTATAGGAACACCAGCAAAGCCTACAGAGGTCACAGTAACGGAGGGAGCAGACACCAGCTAACCAACTAGCAGCAGTATGCTGTTCACACACACAGCCTAAAGAACACATGCAGCTTTACAGCCAGTCAAATCAGTTGGCTTCGGTTGCGACCCCCCAACACGAATCGGCTTGCCATCCCCCTTACGGAGCAGCGACGGACCTGTCATCTGAAAGCAACAGAAACAGAATCAGACTGGACAGTCAGACAGATTGAGGCCCCTGCATTACCATGCAGGGCCAACAAGCCATGGGATACAGCCATTAGTGTAATATGATAAATAGGACACAGATGAAGGAGAACAATACTCTCTTCTAATGACTAGGGGTCTCATTTAGAGACAGGGCTAATCTTTACACTGCTCTCCATCTTAGTCATGGTGCCTCTCCTCCTCCTCCTCCTCCTCTGCTGACATCCCCATTAGAGCGATCCCCTCTGATAAATGCCACGCAGATTACAAAAGGGACAAATCTCATTTCAACATCCTCCTTGGGCTGTGTTTGAAGACAGCCCCAGTCCTCTGCTCTCCGCCCTTTAAATAACGCCTTGTTTTTCCACACAGTCAACCAGGAACCACTGCACATGAATAATGCATGATGAGTAATCAGAGCGGCCTCTCACTGACTGGCCACAGAGGGGGAAAGATTGATAAATATGGACCAGGTTTGGTTTTGATGGACAATGTATGTTTAATACATACCACGTTTGATATATACCACATGGATCATTGGAATGTATGGGTAAACCTTGTAGCTTATCCCCAATAAATTAAGTAAATGTCAAGGGACTTCTCAGGTAGTCATAGAATTTTGATGAGGACACTTCCTTAAACAAATCAGTATTGAGTATCTGCCATCCCATGGGATTTTAAGCAAATGGATAAGACAGCACTACATTGTAACATTATACAGTATCTATGAGGTCTCATTTAACCAGCAGCTCCGTCAGTGAAGTTATGTCTCTGAGGACTAGACATTGTTATTATTGAAGAGCAATCCATCAGGAGTGTTTGAGGGGGTGCTGACGCCACACTGAGTGGTCTACAGACTATGCAGTGAGTTAGTCAATCAATCAGAGGCAAAGCACATTCTCCCTCTCCATGGCAGTGGGACAGTCTGTTATCACTGTAACCGCCTCTTCAATTATAACGCCGGTGGGGTGCAGATCAAAGATAATGCCAAAACCCAAGAATGGACCTTTGAGGCAGCTTCCAGTGTTTCTTTCAGGAGCAGTTAATAAAGGCACTGGGACCTGCACTCCATCAAAAAGAACTGGCTCCGACCCATGATTGTGCTTTCTGTAATAGACAAAGAGGAAGGAACCCTAATGGGAACACAGTGCTGGACCTTCTGCAGGTAGATTGAGGTGAGAAAAGCCTTCTTCCGTTTAACTTTCAAAGCAGCCTCTTTAAAGGCCCGACCAACTCCATCACAACACAGGAGTGAGCGGAAAACATTCAAGAATGAGGGATAGAGGGCCATCTCTGCTAAGGAAATCCCCAAAAATGATCAAATGGATAAACATGTTAGCCAACTATTGATTTTTTCAATGTACCATGCCCAAAGTTGTGTCTCAAATGCACAAATATCCAAATCAACTGAACCAGAGAGAAATCATATTTTTAATGCTGGTGAGAAACACCCATGCAACTTTCAAGGCTATTTGAGATCAACCTCATTTCTGACCTCGAATTTACAATAATTGCGTCAGATTTCATTTTCAAGAATCAGGTGCAATGCAACTATGCTCTCTATCAGCTACATGTGATGGTAGAACCTTCATGGCACTCCAGTCTCTGTGAGAATGCCGCAGAGGCCCCTAACCCTTTCTCATGTAACTTGTTCTCAGTAAGTCTTTTCTATATTTCCCAATGTTAGTACTGTTACGCGGAGCGGTACAGGGGAAACCAAGAGCAGACTCAGACGAGGTGACTGGGATGAAGTAACCAAGGTATTTATTGAAACACAAGGGGGAGATGGAGTGCAGGTCAGGGTAAGCTTGGGCGGGTTGCTGGAAACCAGGTGCGGTGGCTGGATCGAGAGGTGTTGAGACAGGGTAAGCAGGTCTGGAGGGGAATCCAAGGGAATAGTAGTGGGGAATCCAGGACAGAGTAGCAGGATGATGAGACATGGGACTGGAGACAGAGACCAAAGTCAGAGCGGGCAGAACTGTAGCGGAGATGAAAACAGTGTCAGGCAAAGAAAACAAGCACAACAGGATAACAGGATCTGAATAGTAACAAACGGCTAGAAACGTAGACTGACTGAGCAGAGATTACGATCTGGTAGCGTGGAAGTGGCAGGGCTGAGTATTTGTAGAGGTCTTGATTATGGAACAGGTTGCAGCTGGTGGGGATCTGCTCTGACTCCAGCACACCTGTCTCCGCCCACACAATTACACACACACAGAGAGAGAGGGAGAGGGAGAGAGTACTGGGGGAGTGGCGACAGGTCAAGGAGACACAGGATGAGCAGTAGAGGGCGTTGCAGGAACAGATGACAAGTGACAAGTACACATATAGCTTTATGACACAAGCATTAAAGCAGCTGCCTCTCGTGTCACATTATATAGAACTAGTGTCATTAAGTTTATTGACAATACTGTACCACTACATGCCAGGACATAGAGTATGCTTGTATACATTGCTTTGTTAACATAATGGTGTTATACCATTTTAAAGCATACATGTAAAGATTTTATGTTATTGCAACCACCTGTGTTATTTTTTTGTTGTTGATATTTGGCAGGTAGAGACTTTTTGTTCAACAACGAAAACCTGAGGACGAAAAAAAAAATCTAATTCATACCAAATGATGTTCATAGATTCCGGCAAAACTTATCAAGAAAGATAATCTCGCTGCTCTGTAATACGCATAGTTCTGCCAACAAGATAGTATTTCTACAGTAATACCCTCTTATCGTTTGTCAACAGAACACAACTCAAATGTATGCTTTTAAAGACTATACGACACCTTGAACAATGTCATTTCTGAAAATTGTCAGACAAAGTCTTCAGTCAGTTATCATGGTGGTGGGGAATAAGGCTTGGTGCTAACTTGCTCCTGCTTTACCACACAGTGAACCTGCTGCTGGAGCTGTTCAGCTCTCGGTGGCAGACAGGTTTTTGTTAGAAACGCTGTGTAACTAGGGGAAGCTGAAAGCTTCACGCAATCTGAGGAATAATAGGGTTGTGAACACTACATTTTCTCTTCCAGGAAATCCAGGCAGACAGATTTCTAACTGAAGAACATAATAGTTTTTACTAAGGCCCCTAGCTGGAAACAGTGTTAACCATAGCCCTGTCTTCTCAGATAGGGCTTGTATATATATATATATATGTCTCATTCTTCGCACAGTGATTATTAGAGTGATCTCCAGATACAAACACACAGACCAAAGACAAGGATGCACTTGACTAAAGTAAGATTAAAGAGTATACTGAAAGTGGCTGTGCCATTGAGTTAGATTTTGGGACTTAGAGGGGCGAGATCCCGGACACAGATTTAGCCTTGTACTAGACCCAGATTTTTTTATATTCTCCATTTATCGAGGACTAAAATTATATTAAAATCCTACAGTGGATTATAATCTCCAGTAAAACCAACCATGCTCTGTGAAACTAACATTAAATGCCCGTTAAATTATCTCTTTCTCTCAGAGGATGAACATAAAACAACATTTTGAAAGGATTTGATGGCCAAAGAATGAGAATCTCAGGGTCGTTCCATTTGATTTCAAGAACTTTTTGACCACACTCCTTTTGTTTTGAACTACATTTTCTATACATATTTGCCCATGGTAGAAGTGGTAAGAAAGTTACTTTTTGGGTCTGAATGCCAAAACATTTAGGAGATAGAGGTGCTCAAAGTTGACCTGTTTTGCAAATCCTACCATGAGACATGCATGTCTTGTTCACTGGAAAAGGTAAACAGTTGAGATTGGTATAATTTAAAAGCTTCCCAAAAAGTTTTTTTGAACTATTTCAGAATTTCTTTCAAAAATGTTTTTAAATTAAATGTACCATATGTCATTTATATCCTTTTAACATCCATTATCTAAAAACGCGTAAACTCAGATGTAGTTCAGAGCCTATTTTACATACTCTTTAGTATTTGTGTTGTGCCCGCCGCCATTGGTTGAGACACAGCATTCTCTTGAATAGGGGTTGGATGTAATTTCAATCATTCAGAAATCAGAATTCATGGAATATCCCTTCAGACCACTGCTATTTAGCTGGTACATCATTGAAATGTAAATTACTATCACAAAGATGGCATAATTGAACAAGAATAGCTTCCACCCACTGTCGAATGTCAATTTAAATAGGAATGGCTATTCTATTATCTATATTTCTATTATTTTAATGGGTTTACTATGGAAGATTGACAGTATAATTTAAAACAATAGATAGTCTCATATAAGTCAACATGTGTGTGTGGACCACCAACCATCTTTGTGCTAACATTTGAAAGTTGAAATTTGGATTTGTCAGCCTAAACATGACACCCAACAGCATGCTGTATTCAATAGCATGCTGTTTCTCAACCAATGGCACAACTCAAACATGATGTAAAATAGGGTCTAAGCTAAAACATATGCGAAAATATGATTTACGAGTTTTTAGATTATTGACATTAAAGGTAAAAAAAAAAAAAAAATCTTAACATTTAAATAACTTTTTTTTAAAGAAATTATCAAATAGTTTGACAACCCTGTTAGTAAATTTTCAAATTATATCAAACTCAATCGTTTATCTTTTCCAGTAATGAAGACATGGATGTCTCATGGTAGGGTGGGTATGCAAAACGGGGTCAACTTTAAACATCTTTATCTCCTGAAAGTTTTGGCATTCAGGTTCAAAAAGTTACTTTCTGACCACTTCTATGATTGGCAAATATGTATAGAAAGTCTTGTTCAAACCAAAAGGGGTACAGTCAAAAAGTTATCAATCAAATTGAATAACCTGTCATGGATATCCTGTAACTGACTCTTTCCTAAAGGTGCAATGCAGCTGTTTTTATCTCAACATCAAATCATTTCTGGTTTAACAATTAAGAACCTTACTGTGATTGTTGTAAATTAAAATGGTAAAAATTGAACAAGAATAGCTTCTTAGCAAAGAGCGAGGTCTCAAGCAAGAATTTGGCTAAGACTGTCTGGGAGTGGTCTGAGTGGGGAGGGGAAAACTAAACAATAACTGTTATTGTCAGAGATGTTTGGAACTCTCTTTCTTATTGGTCTATTAACTAATTTACCACCTGGTGATGTCACCAGGCAGGTCAAAAATCCATCCTACCAAAAAGTCTGACATTTCAGGCAATTTTTTCAAACAGCTTTCACACTAAAAGGACAATATCACAATTTCAAAGTAATATTCCAACCTGATAGTGTGGAAATACACTACCGTTCAAAAGTTTGGGGTCACTTAGAAATGTTCTTGTTTTTGAAAGAAAAGCAATTTTTTTTGTCCATTAAAATAACATCAAATTGATCAGAAATGCAGTGAGGACATTGTTAATGTTGTAAATGACTATTGTAGCTGGAAACGGCTGTTTTTTTTATGGAATATCTACATAGGCGCACAGAGGCCCATTATCAGCAACCATCACTCCTGTGATCCAATGGCATGTTGTGTTAGCTAATCCAAGTTTATCATTTTAAAAAGCCCAATTGATCATTAGAAAACACTTTGCAATTATGTTAGCACTGCTGAAAACTGTTGTTCTGATTAAAGAAGCAATAAAACTGGACTTCTTTAGACTAGTTGAGTATCTCGAGCATCTGCATTTGTGGGTTTGATTACATGCTCAAGATGGCCAGAAACAAAGACCTTTCTTCTGAAACTCGTCAGTCTATATTTGTTCTGAGAAATGAAGGATATTCCATGCGAGAAATTGCCAAGAAACTGAAGATCTCGTACAACGCTGTGTACTACTCCCTTCACAGAACAGAGCAAACTGTCTCTAACCAGAATAGAAAGAGGAGTGGGAGGCCCCAGTGCACAACTGAGCAAGAGGACAAGTACATTAGAGTGTCTAGTTTGAGAATCAGACGCCTCACAAATGCTCAACTGGCAGCTTCATTAAATAGTACCCGCAAAACACCAGTCTCAACGTCAACAGTGAAGCGGCGACTCCGGGATGCTTGCCTTCTAGGCAGAGTTGCAAAGAAAAAGCCATATCTCAGACTGGCCAATAAAAAGAAACGATTAAGATGGGCAAAAGATCACAGATACTGGACAGAGGAACTCTGCATAGAAGGCCAGCATCCCGGAGTCGCCTCTTCACCGTTGACTTTGAGACTGGTGTTTTGCGGGTACTATTTAATGAAGCTGCCAGCTGAGGACTTGTGAGGCATCTGTAAAGCTGATTACAATTGGAGATCCTATCTATTTTCGTCAGAAGCCGCTGGCCATTCTCACCACAGAAAAACACTCGTCCGCACACTCACTAGTTCTGAATAGACGTGGCTAGAGGAGGACAAGAAGCAGCTATGGAATGAACAGAGAGGAAACAATTCCCTGCAGCTGCCCAGGCAGTGTCTCAATACCTCAGAGAGCAGAGATTACCTAAGCGATAAAAGACCTCTGCTCTCACAGCCACGGAACATGTGAGAGAAATGCAATTTCCATGCAAATTCAGAGCACGCTTACAAAAGTATTTCCATATTCAGTGTGATTGTGACTCAAATGCTCTCCGTCTTTTTATGCTTAACCTTTTGTTTTATTTGTACAACTGCTGGTGTCATCTATTTCCTATTATCTGGTTTGACACTGAGGTGTTGTCGTTGTGTATGGACTTGTCACTGCCTGCAGTGTTCTAGGCACTGCATGGTACGGCTCTAGAAGCTAGATTTGTTATTCATGCGACACCCGTGTCCTTTTACTTCATCCACCCCAGTGCTTCACTAGGATACAGATGGTTAAGATAACAGTCACCACTGATCGTATGCCAGGCAGTCAGACAACACCATTCATCTCTCTTATCAGCATCTCAGTGGGTACGCCGCCTGACTAGACTGTACCCAGAATGGTACACTTTGCATTGGGTCGCTGTCACTCAACGGAAGCTAAACAAACCACGGCGCTCCCTCCGGTCTGCTTTAGCTCACCACTCTCTCCACGCCGTTGAGTTGACCACTTTGTTATTGTTCGATCCTTCAAAGTGCTTTTGGCTTCTTAAACCCGAGACTTGACAATTTTGTAATTGCATTGTGTGATAAAAAGCTAATTAACTTATGGAAAGATCTCTTATCTGTCTTATTTTTCCCAGTGTCTATCCCCAGCATGGTCCTGATAAGATCAGCTGAGAGCATGTGTGCCTCCCACCCATTGCTTCTCTCTGTTATTAAGGACAGCGATGTCTACTGTGGATAGAACGGAGATGAGAACACAGTTGTTAATGACAGTAAGCCAAGCGCATGCAAAGAGATTGACGTGATAAAAATGAAGGAAGATCCTAGGGGAATTACCGACAAAATAAAGTTCTGATGCTTGAGTTCACAAAAACAACTGATAAGGCCCGGATGTGTAGTGAGTTGAATTATTTGATTTGCGCTCAGAAAATGTGAGTTGACTCGTGTCTTGTGAAGCAAGACAATATGCCCACGCTTGCAAATTTGGAATAAAAGCCAAAGAAAATACGTTTGAGAAAGAAGCTGGTGGTGGCGGACATTGTAGTGAACGGATAGTGAAACAGGTATTGCAGGATTTTGTTCCAACTAGGCAACACACTGAGCTACTTAGCTAATTGATCAGTTTAGTGATTGCCTAAATTCAACACACATGGTCTTCCAGGTCTGTTAAATCAAAACATGAAGTGCCTGCGTACATCCAGGACCAGGGTTGCCTACCCCTGTCAACACCAGGATGACACTGAGGACAAACACTCAGCTGCTGTGACAGTAGACAGAATACAAATAAATCATCTATATACAAATGTATCTGTAGGCAATTTCAGCCCTTAAGCACTACACTCAAAACATAAGCACAGTGCACAGCCATATTGAGACTTCAACTCGGTTTCTAACAGCCTCTCACAGCCTTTTCCTCTCTCTAACACAGATGCAGTGAATATGGCCTGGAGCAGCAAAGACTCGATTCCTCCTCCCTTGATTGTGAATTAGAACAGATTAGGATTCTGCTGTCTGTGCAGGAAATACGTCTTTATCTGGGATTTAATCTGCCGGGTTCCTAGTGCCTTGTTGATATGGTGCAGAGCTAGCCTATAGCTGAGCAAGCATATGCAGTCCCAAAAATAAAACACCATTTGTTTTAGTTAGGGTTTCCAGCCTGGGCCTAAATAGCTTTTCAGGCACAGTGATGGACGGTCATCAGGTATATCTCCCCCAGTCTCCACCAGGGGCTTTGTCAGCAGTGGACCTGCCTGCAAATGATGCTGTTTGCAGCTGAAACTGAAGAGCGGATGCTATCAAAATGAGAGGAATACATTTCTGCTCCATTTCTGCCTTTCTTCACAGAAGCCATGATGATGTGGCATTTCTCTCTTTTTGGATGGTTGAGCTGGAAGAACTGCTTTGAGTGGAGGGCATCTGACTGGAATATTTGCCCGCTGTTTATCACCATGCATTACTGTACCATGATTTACCCAAATTACCTGGCACTCTCTCAGAGCCTTGTTTGGCATAAATAATGCAAAGATTCTCTGCAGCTAAACTTTAAAGGAATTCACATCACGTTTGTGGGCTGCTGCCTTTTACCAATACAGTACATCACAATACCCTGTGAAGCTGGAGGGACTGTTGCACTCCTGTAATATGTCAGTCCAGACATCACCTGCCAGAGGCACACTGCATCAATATTGCACAGCCCTTAAGAATGAGAGGGAATGAAATAAGGGTAGTCATGTTTGAAAGAAGAGTTTTAATTGCAGTGTAAAGTTCCTAAGATAAGCGAGAATGCAAAAATATTAGAGCGAGAGAGAGACAGCGTGGTTCAATCAATGTCAGTTATAGGGGTAAAACCCTGAAGGCTTCAGTATCTTAATGACCACGCCCATGTCCATGTGAAGGGGACAAACATGAAAACCAGCAGACTCTTACACTACTTTGTATTCTACGAGAGGTGTTCGGTTGGATGTTTAGGAGGATAGTTACATGACCACTCTGCTGGTGAGACATGTCCTATATAAAGCCACTGGCAGAGCTGCCTGGCTGGCTGTAATTGCTTAACAGACACATTTCTAGTGTGCAGTTTGCAGTGCTAGAGCGGCTGAGGCTGAGCCCCTCCATCAGAGAGAAGGACAGAGGCTGCAGGCTGCAGGCTGCAGGCTCTACTGGCTCCATGGCCAATAAAGGATATGAGCCAGAGGCCAAATGAACTGACACAGTGAAACAAATAGCTCACGACAATCCATCTCATTCAGTATTTGCATATTGACATCGATCGGCAGGCAAAACCCCAACCAACCATGAATAAACTGTTTACGTGTCGGGGGACCGGAGAGCTTGTTCAAAGCTTAGGCTATAATGCAAGGGACAGGAAAAACCTATCCCTGTCAATCTATGAATTTTAAGCTGATGGTCACAGAGGAATGAAGAATTGAGATGTTTTAAGTTGGGGTGTAGGGACTGGGGGGATGGGGTCTGGAACATTTCGACACATCAAGGAAAATGTCAACCAATATTACTGCCCTCAGCCCTCCAGCATTTGGGCCTGACAGACAGGCTCATTATTGGATGACCTCACTCAGTAAGCTCACTCCATCAAGCCTCTGGTGAATAAATGTTGGCCTCACCAAGCAAAAAAGACAAATACAGTACAAAGGTCCTCTGAAAAAAAGGTGGTAATACATTCATATAATGCTTCCACTCCATTTGTGTGAAATATTTTTGACCGGACAATAGAAAGAGTCACTTGCAGTAAAAACAATATGAGAAAAAAAGAACAAAGGATAATTTCAGAAATACAATTCTTATCAATCTTGATACGGTATTTGATTATTTGATTGAATTCAATTGAATTGAATGTAGTGACCTACATGTAGTTGAACTAGTAATTTGCCTACATTTTGCAGTAGCTTGGTGGTAAATTCTAATCTAGGTAGTGTTTTCAGAAGTTCATTACTTTTAGCCATGTAGCGGTGTAGCTAACTACTGGAACTACATGCTACTTTTTAGCAAAAATAAAATTAGGCAAAAATGCATAGACCTGTCTAATTCTCCCTTGAAACATAGTTTTTGTTTTGAATAGGCTAAATTACACATTCTGTAAACATCTGACTCCAGAGTGATCTGTTCTTGCAATTTGTAGTCTATGACATTTCAGATTTAGATATGATGAGTTATCACTAAGTAGTTTGGATGCAGTGAACTACTTTTTCAAAGTAGCTTTATTTAAATAAACTACATTTTTCTTAAGGGTAGCTTTACCCTAGCTTAACGTCTTCCAGTGTGAAGTAATTGGTAGCTTGGTTAACCTCATATTTAAAGTATCTTCTCCAACAATTATTAAAATGCAGAAAAGTAATTTTGTGTTGAAGAAATAGCATGGGAAAAGCGTTAACTTGTGTCTACATTAAGCTACACTAGCAACTCTGACAGCATGGTTGTTGTTGGTGGCACGTAAACTACATTTAGTTCACTGTGCCATTCCCTTCTTCCTCACAGATAAGGAGGAAACATCTAGAATTCCAGTTGCATGAGCTCTTGCAATTATGCCCCAATCACCTCCTCTCCTCGTGAGCTTGGGCAACACACTAATGATAATGTAGCATCCCATCAATGCCAAGAATCTACACGTACGCAGGGACATGAAATTACTAATCACGTTGCAAAAAAAACATTCCTGGCAAGACAGTCAGCCAATTCCCTCTCCATCTCCCCCTTTCTTTCTCTGACTCTTTCTCCCGCAACCACTCTTCCTCTCTTCCTTTCTCCATCACCAAATACCTCTCACTCCCTGCCTGTCTGTGTAACTAATGGCTGATTCCTCCTGCTGGGGGAGTGGTTGGCTGTGGTCCAAGCTATCCAGAGTTAAACTCGTTAACCCCTCTGTACAGCAGGAGATTGCT
The DNA here is from genome assembly GCF_013265735.2 of Oncorhynchus mykiss. Lineage (NCBI taxonomy): Eukaryota > Metazoa > Chordata > Actinopteri > Salmoniformes > Salmonidae > Oncorhynchus > Oncorhynchus mykiss. The sequence goes on from NC_048590.1 coordinate 24,126,751, forward strand.
GCCACATGCCCTGGGCTGACTGAGGAATGCTTGTGTCCAACGCCCCTGGTACCTCATCCACTTGGCTGCAGCTGCTGGCTTGGGCCCTAGCATGGTTCCCCCATCCCTTCCCTCAATTAGTAATGTTTGTGTTGGAAAAGCAGGCTTCTTAGATAGGCTTAACACAGACACCACATATGTTCAGAATACTATAAATGATAAAATGGCTCAGGTAAATAGAGTGCTTTACAGTATCAGATTTAACAAGACAAGCCACAATGAAATACCCCCTACCCACATGGTCAATGTTGAAAGTATTCAACTAAAGCCATTACACATGCAATAGCAGACCATTCGTCCAAATCGCAGTTTTAAGATCAAGCCTTGGATCAAGTCCAAACAGGAGTGAGTTGCCAACGAGCTCGCTGTGTGAGAGAAAGAAGTTACATCTTAAAAATCAGGAGCCAACATGCCTTGCCTTTAACACCTGTCACCTAAACTACAGGGCTGAGCTGCATGGAGGAGATTAGCATTCATTAATGATTCACTCCCACTCTTCCCCAATCACAGAATGTTACAATCCATGACTGCGGAGTCATGGTTACACGGTGGAGAGAGGTGTATACCCAACACAGCAACACTTCCACCACCCACACACACATTCACGTAAGCACGAGAGCAAATGCACACGCACACACCCCACAAATCCCCAGGCCTCATCTGAGATGCAGTGACATTAATCAAGTCATACATCACACCTCCATAACCTGAATTGTAGCCACACACACGACTAGCTGTCATTGACACATCTTTCAAACCGCTTTGATCTATTTAAGAATATGCTACTGATATCGACTTCATCTCTGGATGTTGTTCACTAAACATATTGTCTGCTCTGTTTTTATGAGCCACTTATCATTCAGATATGGAGGGCAGTCTGCAAATCATGTTGTATTGGATCCTCAGTTCATACAGAATGAAAGAAACAACAAAACTAGATGTAGCAAAACTGTTATTAAACGACAAATTAGTTTAGCAATGCTAACAAACACAACGATAGGAACACATGTTTGTTGGATAATGTTATGGAATCCTGGTTAATGCTATATTGGTGCTGTGACTTTGCTCACACAGTTGATGTCAATCAGCCGGCTGTTAACCCTGTACCAACCTCGATTCAATACCAATCATTAGTACCACTACACTTTATTGACACTCACAATGTTATTGGCAATGTCTGGGTAAATCCAATGGTTGGGGAGGAGTTGTACGCTGATGACCATCTAAAACCTGAGTCGTTGATACCCTCAGACCTCCACATAAAGTGATCCCTAATACTAAATACTCTTTGAACAAAGTAATCTTGTTCTCAAACTGCTGACTTCGCAACTTTCTGCTTCAGCTCCCAACCGTTAATCTAACGCTGATAAAAGTTAATCATAAAACAATATAAAGAGAAATTATAACGCTGCGTAATCTATAGAATATATGCATAGCGATCACAGGAGATTAATAGGGGTGCTCAAGCCTAATCTAATTTAACACATGGGAAAAAGCATTTGACTAGGCGTTCTTGTAATTTATTAGGATCACAAGGGGGTGATGGTTGCGGTGGATGGGCACCATTTTGATACAACATGGGCACTGAGCACATGAACACTAAGCCAAGAACTCCACATTATTGGCATTAGAAAGCAAACATTGTCCTAATGATCTCCCAACAGTTAATCACCCTTGATATTACCAACCATTAGATCAGTTTTATATGATAGAAGTGGTCGGAAAGTGGTTAAAGTTGGAGAAGGTGAATCTAATGAAGCTGTTGCTTTTTATTAAACCTATTAATGGTGAAGAGACTTTTAATATGTGGAGACAGCATTACTGTATGGAAGATCAGTTTGGAATAGTTAAAACAATAGAGGTGGAAATTAAGGCACATGAACTGTGTAATAGCCAGATAAATACAATATTGCATTTCATTTCTTATAGGTCAGATGGTTCAGATAACGAATGACTGAAACCATTAAACATTGCTGTACTGAGTACTGAATGTAGAGTAGTGGTGTGACAGTAAGCAGGTCAGTACAATGGTCTGGTCTAACACCATAACACTCTAAAACCTTAACCTACTTGCACCGCAACATCCTAACAACCTACCTCTCTAACTCTCTAAAACCCAAACTACCTAACTTGCTAACTCTCTAACTCCCTAACTCCCAAAAACCCTGACTACATAACTCTCTAAAACCCTAACTAACTAACTACCTAACAACCTAACATCCTATCTTCCTAACTTCCTAGAACCATAACATCCAAACACCCTAACACCCTAACATCCTAAAGTCCTAACACTCTAACGTCCTAACTCCCTAACTCACAAAAACTTTAACTCTCTAAAACCCTAACTCCCTAACTCTTTTAAACCCTATCTCCCTAACTCTCTAAAACCCTAACTCCCTAACTCTTTTAAACCCTATCTCCCTAACTCTCTAAAACCCTAACTCCCTAACTCTTTTAAACCCTATCTCCCTAACTCTCTAAAACCCTAAATCCCTAATTCTCTAAAACCCTACTCCCTAACTCCCTTATCTCTCTCAAACCCTAACTCCCTAACTCTCTATAACCCCTAATACCCATCTCCTAACTCTCTAAAACCCTAAGTCTCTAAAACTCTAACTCCTAACTCTCTATAAACCCTAACCCCTAACTCCAGCACTCCCTAAAACCCTAACTCTCTAACTCTCTTAAACCCTAACTTCCTAACACCCTAACATCCTAACTTCCTAGAACTATAACATCCAAACACCCTAATACCCTATCACCCTAACATCCTAAGACCTTAACACCCTAACTTCCTAACTTCCTAGCACCATAACATCCTAACATCCTAATACCCTATCACCCTAACATCCTAAGACCTTAACACCCTAACTTCCTAACTTCCTAGCACCATAACATCCTAACATCCTTATATCCTATCACTCTAACATCCTATCACCCTAACATCATAACACCTTAACACCTTTACACATTAGCACCGTAACATCCTAACGTCCTAACACCTTTACACACCAACACTTTTACACCTTAGCACTGTAACATTCAAACACCCTTAATACCCTCTCGCCCTAACACCCAAACACCCTAACAACCAAACACCTTGACACTCCAGAACCGTAACATCCTAACACCCTCACACCCTCACACCTTTAAACCCTAAAACCCTAACACCCTAACATCCTAACATCCTAACACCATAACACCTTTACACCCTAGCACCAAAAAATCCTAACTCCCTAACTCTCTAAAACCATAACATCCTAACACCTTTACAGCCTAGCACCATAACATCCTAACTCCCTAACTCCCTTACTCTAAAACCCTAACTCCCTAACCCCCTAACTCTCTAAAACCCTAACTCTCTGAAACCTTAACTCCTAACTCTCTAAACTCCTATCTCCCTAACCACCTAACTCCCTAACTCCCTTAAACCCTAACTCCATAACTCTCTTAAACCCTAACTCCCTAACTCTCTTAAACCCTAACTCCCTAACAACCTAACATCCTATCATCCTAACTTCCTAGCACCATAACATCCTAACTCCCTAACCCCCTAACTCTCTAAAACCCTAACTCCCTAACCCCCTAACTCTCTGAAACCCTAACTCTCTGAAACCTTAACTCCTAACTCGCTAAACTCCTATCTCCCTAACCACCTAACTCCCTAACTCCCTTAAACCCTAACTCCCTAACTCTCTTAAACCCTAACTCCCTAAAAACCTAACATCCTATCATCCTAAATTCCTAGAACCATAACATCCTAACACCCTAATACCCTATCACCCTAACATCCTAACACCCTAACATCCTAACGATTTTACACCTTAACATCCAAACACCCTAACATCCTAAAATCTTAACACTCTAATGTCCTAACACTCTAACTCACTAAAACCCTAACTCTCTAAAACCCTAACTCCCTAAGTCTCTAAAACCCTAACTCCCTAAGTCTCTAAATCCCTAACTCCCTAACACCCTAACCCACCTAACTCTCTAAAACCCTAACTCCCCAACTCCCGTAACTCTCTTAAACCCTAACTCCCTAACACCCTAACATCCTAACTTCCTAGAATTGTAACATCCTAACACCCTAACATCCTAAGACCCTAACACCCTAACATCCTAACTTCCTAGCACTGTAACATTCTAACACCCCAATACCCTATCACCCTAACATGATAACACCCAAACACCTTTAAACCTTAGCACTGTAACATCCAAACACCCTAATACCCTATCACCCTAACACCCAAACACCCCAACACCCTAACACCCAAACTCCTTTACACTCTAGCACCAAAACTTCCTAACATCCCAACATCATTACACTCTAACTCCCTAACTCTCTAAAACCCTTACATCCTAACACCCTCACAGCTTTATACCATAAATCCCTAACATCCTAACACCCTAACACCCTAACATCCTGAAACCCTAACTCCCTAACTCCCTAAACACCAAACTCCCTAACTCCCTAAAACCCTAATTCCCTAAAAACCAAACTCCCTAAAAACCAAACTCCCTAACTCCTTAAAAACCTCTTACAGCTAAGCCCCTACTTTTTTCAATTTCCACCTGAATACCCAAATCTAACTGCCTGTTGCTCAGGCCCAGAACCAAGGATATGCATATTCTTGGTTTAATTTGAAAGAAAACACTCTGAAGTTTGTGTAAATGTGAATTGAATGTAGGATAATATAACACAATAGATATGGTTTAGATAATACAATGAAAAAAACATATGTTTTTTTCATTTTTATTGTTGTATCATCATCTTTAAAATGAACAAGACAAAACAAACATTCAGATAGGATGATGGGGACAACTTCAGTGAAAAACATAAGAGGGCAACAGTACTTGTGTAACGTTTCAGAATGATAACTTCCAAAATGAGTGTGCTATACATGACATTTATCATGAAGTCACCCAGGTGTCCCACACAAGTAGCCCAAATGTACCCAAGTGGCCAAATTGGTGAAGTTATACATTTTGAATGGAATAACTATGTACAAAATACCAAAATTGTATTCTAACACACCCCCCCCCCCCAAAAAAATTAAGAAAAAACATGAAAAAAATATACACATAGACATATACATTTACAAAATAACACTTTCAATATTTGGAAGACCCTCAGTCCTCCACAGAATATTGTGCTGCTGATGCCAGGTGCCATAGCAGTCTCTTTCTGCTGTAAAGCATGTGGTGCAGGTGATGGGGGACTTAATTTTGCAAAGAACACAGCGACGCCTCCATGCTGTGCCCTTTTGGCCCTGAGGCACATCCATGCCTGCAGAAATAAATTTGGGCAGATGAACATCACTTGTGGCAGGAGCAGAAGGGACAGAGGTAGAGGGAACAGAACGTGGTGCAGTGGTGCTCTGGTGCTGTAGCCAGCAAGCTCCTAGATGAGCAGCTCTCTGAAGGCTAGCTGTGAGATGGGGGGCTTTCCACAGCTCTTAGCCATTTCCTTGTGTAGGATGAATGCATTCACCACAGCAATGTCGATGAAATGATAAAAGAAGGTCTTGTACCATTTCATCGTCTTATGGAGAACATTGTAATAGCCTATCAGCGCATCTGACAGGTCCACACCTCCCATGCTCTTATTGTAGTCCTTTATTGCAGTTGGATTGGGGACATTTTTTGCGGTCCATGCCCCAGTAGCGCTGAGACAACAGGTGTCCGGCTGGATGAATCAGCTTCAGTGGGGGATGGACACCTTGGCACTGGGGGCTCCCATTCGGAGTCAGTGTCACTGTGAAAGAAAATTTTCAGTTAGAATAGTTTCACATATGAGCCCTGTATCAACAGGTATAATAATCAGATACTGTATATATAGAGTACAGGGAACATAAGGTTGAATATATTATTATAGACCTTCTAGATCTACTGACTCATTTATATTATGACAGACCAGCTATATCTACTGTCTATTTTATATTATGACATTTCAGCTAGATCTATTTCTATTATATTATGACAGACCAGCTAGATCTACTGTCTTTATTATATTACAACAGACCAACTGTATCTACTGTCTCCATTTCACTTTGGCCATTGTTGTGGGCCTGCCCTCCCCTCCACAGCCTCAAATAGGCTATTTCATGTGGGGGTGGGGTGGAGCGGCAGACACACGCATCTCGGCAATACTCCCTCTAATCCACAATATGTATATATACACACACAAACATAGGCTATGGGTCATACACATACAGTACATACAAACATACCTCCACCCACAATGTATAGCCAACATGTACTTTACACATTTCATTACATTTTTATATATTGCTCCTAAAATGTAAAAATAAATCACAAATAATATTTTATATTATTAATTTCAATCAACAGCATTAGCATGAGAAGAACTTACCAGTCCAAAACGATGTCCTCTCCGTTCAAAAAATATTCCTCCATTTGGGAATCAAAGCTATGCTAGCTAAATTAATCGTCCTCCAACAATCTCTGTCTCACTTTCCCAATAAATTTCTTCTAAACTTGTGTGTACATCTGTATATCTAGACTTAGATTTAGCTTTCCCTGACTTAGTCGCCATACGGATTGATATATAAACAGCTGAAGATGCGCTTTACCAAAAAAGTGCAGTGCGTAACATGCACTCCTTCCAGTATGAATCTTCAATGGCGAATGACCCTCTTTACGCCGGAGTTTACTACATGGGTTGGTCTTCCAACACATAACCATTACATATTGCCGTTTACCTCAGCTCATTGGCTATATACCCAGCTGGATTTCAAGACGATCAGTGTTCATTGGGTTAAAATTCAGTCAATCAACGAAACAGCGGTCATATCATTGGTGCACAATGATGTCATTACTAGTTGTCTTCAAATCAGTTCCTTTCAGTCAATACATCCCGCGAAACAACCCATCAAGTTTGGTTGTGTTAAAAAAAAGTCACGTTTAGTGTGTGTATTTACATCAAATGTGTCGTCGAAAATTGAATGAGACGGAATTCACGACACAAGCGGTTCACAAAATGTTTCGTGTTAGGCTATAAAAATTGATTTTATCAAACAAAAGACCATTCATTGTGTAACAATGAGCATTGGGATTGCAAACAGAGGAAGATCGTCAAAGGTAAACTATTCATTTTATTGCAATTTGTGATTTTGTTACGCCTGTGCTTGTTTAAATATTTTATTTTTATGGGGCTCTGTCCTCAGATAATCGCATCGTATTTTTTCGCAGTAAATCCTTTTTTAAATCTGACAACGGAGTTGGATTAGCAAGATTCTAGGCTTTCGAATCATGTGAGACACTTGTATTTTCATGAATGTTTAATATGACTTTTTATGTAGCGATCAACGTATGTTGTCGAATTTAATCAAGCTAACGAGTTCGGTGCGCAGAGTGGCTAACTCACTAACTCTCTATAACCGTAACTCGCTAACTCTCTAAAACCCTAACTATCTAACTCTTAAAAAAAACGAACTCCCTAACTTCCTACAATCCTAACTCCCTAACTCCCTATCTCTCCAAAACCCTAATTCCCTGACTCCCTAACTCTCTAAAACCCTAATTCCCTAACTCCCTAAAATACTAACTCTCTAAAACCCTAACTCTCTAAAACCCTAACTCCCTATATCTCTAAAACCCTATCTCTCTAACTCCCTTACTCTCTAAAACCCTAACGCCGAAACTCTCTAAAACCCTATCTCCCTAAATCCCTTACTCTCTAAAACCCTAACGCCCTAAATCTCTAAAGCCCTAACTAGCTAACTCTCTAAAACCCCAACTCCCTAACTCCCTAACTCCTAACTGTCTACAATCCTAACTCCCTAAGTCTCTATAACCTTAACTCACTAACCACCTAACTCCCTAACTCTCTGAAACCCTAACTCCCTAACTCTCTTAAACCCTAACTGCCCAGCACACTAACATCCTAACATCCTTACTTCCTAGCACCATAACGTCCTAACACCATAACATCCTAACACACTAACATCCTAACATCCTTACGTCCTAGCATCGTAACATCCTAACACCCTAACTCCCTATTACCCTAACATCCTAACACCCTAACTTACAATCTCCCTAACATCCTAACACCCTAACATCCTAACTTCCAATCTCACTAACATCCTAACATCATAACTCCCTATTACCCTAACATCCTAACACCCTAACATCCTAACTTCCAATCTCCGTAACATCCTAACACCCTAACATCCTAACTTCCAATCTTACTAACATCCTAACATCCTTACGTCCTAGCATCGTAACATCCTAACACCCTAACTCCCTATTACCCTAACATCCTAACATCCTAACATCCTAACTTCCAATCTCCCTAACCTCCTAACACCCTAACACTAAGTCTCTAAAACCCCAACCCCCTAACCCCCCTAACTCTCTAAACCCTAACTCCCTAACTCTCTAAAACCCTAACTCTCTAAAGCCCTAACTCCCTAAAGCCCTAACTCCCTAACTCCCGAACTCTCTTAAACCCTAACTCCCTAACACCCTAATATCTTAACATCCCAACTTCCTAGAACTGAAACATCCTAACACCCTAATACTCTATCACCCTAACATCCCAAGACCCTAACACCCTAACATCCTAACTTCCTAGCACTGTAACATCCTAACACCCCAATACCCTATCACCCTAACATCATAACACCCAAACACCTTTAAACCTTAGCACTGTAACATCCAAACACCCCAATACCTTATCACCCGAACTCCTTTACACTATGGCACCAAAACCTCCTAACATCCCAACATCCTAACATCATTACACTCTAACTTCCTAACTCTCTAAAACCCTAACATCCTAACACCCTCACACCTTTATACCATAAAACCCTAACATCCTAACCCTCTGACACCTTTACACCCTAGCACCATAACATTCTAACACCCAAATATCATATAACCCTAACAACTTTACACCCTAACATCCTAACAACTTTACACCCTAACATCATAACACCATAACACCCTAAAACCCTAACATTCTAACATCCTAACACCCTAACTCCATAACTCTCTAAAACGATAACTCCCCAACTCCCTAAAAACCTAACTCCCTAACTCACTAACTCTATAACTGTAACTCGATATCTCTCCAAAACCATAACTCTCTAAAACCCAAATTCTCTAGCTCACTAACTCCCTAACATCCTAGCTCCCTAACTCTCTAAAAGCCTAACTCCCTAACTCTCTAATACACTAACTCCCTAACTTTCTAAAACCCTAACTCCCTATCCCCTAACTCCCTAAAACCCTAACTCCCTATCCCTTAACTCCCTAAAACCCTAACTCCCTAACTCCCTACAAGCCTAACTCCCTAACTCTCTAAAACTCTAACTCCCTAACATCCTAACTCCTTAACTCCCTATCTCTCTAAAACCCTAACTCCCTAACTCCCTAACTCTCTAAAACCCTAACATCCTAACACCCTCACAACTTTATACCATAAATCCCTAACATCCTAACACCCTAACATCCTGAAACCCCAACTCTCTAAAACTCTAACATCCTAACCCTCTGACACCTTTACACCCTAGCACCATAACATTCTAACATCCAAATATCTTATAACCCTAACATCTTTACACCCTAACATCCTAACAACTTTACACCCTAACATCCTAACACCATAACACCATAACACCATAAAACCCTAACATTCTAACATTCTAACATTCTAACACCCTAACTCCATAACTCTCTAAAACGATAACTTCCTAACTCCCTAACTCACTAACTCTCTATAACTATAACTCGATATCTCTCTAAAACCATAACTCTCTAAAACCCTAATTCTCTAGCTCACTAACTCCCAAACTTCCTAATATCCTAGCTCCCTAACTCTCTAAAACCCTAACTCCCTAACTTTCTAAAACCCTAACTCCCTAACTCTCTAAAACCCTAACTCTCTAAAACCCTAATTCCCTACAATCCAAACTCCTTAACTCTCTAAAACTCTAACTCCCTAACATCCTAACTCCTTAACTACCTATCTCTCTAAAACCCTTCCTCCCTAACTCTCTAAAACCCTAACGCCATAACTCTCTAAAACCCTAACACCCCAAATCTCTAAAGCCCTAACTAGCTAACTGTCTAAAACCCTAACTCCCTAACTCCCAACTGTCTACAATCCTAACTCCCTAAGTCTCTATAACCTTAACTCCCTAACCTTAACTACCTAAGCCCTAACTCCCTCCCTCTCTTAAACCCTAACTCCCTAACTCCCGAACTCCCTAAAAGCCTAACTCCCTAACTCTCTTATACCCTAACTCCCCAACCCCCTAACATCCTAACATCCTTACTTCCTAGCATCATAACATCCTAACACCCTAACTTCCTATTACCCTAACATCCTAACACCCTAACATCCTAACTTCCAATCTCCCTAACATCCTAACACCGAATCACCTTTACACCTTTGCATCGTGACATCCGAACACCCTAACATCCAAACACTCTAATACCCTATCACCCTAAAACCCTAACATCATAACACCCTAACACCCAACAACCTTTACACCCTAGCACCATAACATTCTAACACCCTAACATCCTATAACCCTAACAACTTTACACCCTAACATCCTAACACCTTAACACCCTAACACCTTAACACCCTAACACCCAACAACCTTTACACCCTAGCACCATAACATTCTAACACCCTAACATCCTATAACCCTAACAACTTTACACCCTAACATCCTAACACCTTAACACCCTAACACCTTAACACCCTAACATTGTAATGTCCTAACGTCCTAACACCGTAACACCCTAGCACCCTAACATCCTAACACCCTAACATCCTAACACCCTAACACCTTAACGTCCTAACACCCTAACGTCCTAACACCCTAACACCCAAACACCTTTACACTCTAGCACCGCAATATCCTAACACCCTAACACCTTTACACACTAAAGCCCTAACATCCTAACACCCTAACATCCTATAACCCTAACAACTTTACACCCTAACACCCTAACACCCTAACAACTTTACACCCTAACACCATAACACCCTAATACCCTAACACCTCAACGTCCTAACACCATAACGTCCTAACACCCTAACATCCTAACACCCTAGCACCGTAACACCCTAGCACAGTAACATCCTAACACCGTAACCTCCTAACAACCTAACACCCTAACATCTTAACAACCTAACACCCTAACATCTTAACAACCTAACACCCTAACATCTTAACAACCTAACACCCTAACATCTTAACAACCTAACACCCTAACATCTTAACAACCTAACACCCTAACATCTTAACAACCTAACACCCTAACATCTTAACAACCTAACACCCTAACATCTTAACAACCTAACACCCTAACACCGTAACCCCCTAACACCCTAACATCTTATCACCCTAACATCTTAACAACCTAACACACTAACACCTTTACACCCTAACATCTTAACAACCTAACACCCTAACACCCCAACCAACAACCACCATCTTTATCTGACCTCTTGTTTGAACTGTTATTATCATTTTATTCAGGTAGAATCTTATCTAGAGATCCTCTTGTGTTGATATAGAATATATTGACAATATATTTGGATGAATTTGCTAAATTAAGAACATTTGAGAGATTCTGAAGAAGAGAGGTTGGGATTTATTCACCCTGGCACAGAAAATGGGATGTTGTCTTATTTTTTTTAAACCAAGTGTTAGACAATGAGACGAATGGGTGCATTAAAAGATAAAAGAAAGTCAACAAGAATTTAATACAAACGACAACATGAGGACTGCACCCGTGATATGAACTATAATTCTTTCCATGACGCAAACACTGACCTGAGATACCATCCTACCCTCCTTCCTCCTTCTCTCACTCTTTCTCTATTGCACTAACTAGCCTTTCACAACAGACTCCCAGACCACGCCACAGGCTCAGGAAATGTACCAACGTTGTAAAAAAACTCCTTTAATTCAAACTTCCCTCATCTATTTATTCACACTCACCCTTTACAAGCACAGTGCATAATATGATCAAATCTGTGTCTCAAATCTATGTTGTCCAGGACTGTGTCTGTCTGAAATCGAAAAACCCCTAATAAAGACTGTGCATATATTTTTAGCTGTTGCTGCTCATTGAGACATCCCTCAAGTTCCTCGTTGCTGATAAGGCCTGGTGAGGACGGGGTGCCATGGTGAAGGGTGTGAACAGGCTTGATTGTGATCTCCTTTGTTCTGTGAGAGCAGACATCGTTAGAATTCTGAACACACAATATCACTCTCCCTGCCTCCTATCCCATCCTGATCCAAGTGGAGGGCTTTCAAAATCACTACAACCCAAACACCACAACAACCTTTATTTTCATTTCTTTTCATTACACAGTAGCACATTAAACTACAGCCTACGTGGTTTATGCCTCGCATATGCCAGTATCGATCTGGCTGTTGGACAGTAAGTTAAATCCCTACGTTTGGGCCTTCACCTTGAATCATGCCTGGAGAGCTGCCAGGCTACTTGCAGCCAATTTGCGTCACACTAACAGCACACAGTGTTTTCCTAATAGGATTGTCACAGCAATGGTATAGGGCCCATCTAAACACAACGCTTCTCCAAGTTGCTGATTAGCCCTACTACAAAGACACAAGTAACGTTTTGTATGCAGAGTTTAATGGCGAGCAGCAAAGCACTTAATGTGAGTTGTGGTGGCTCCCATTCCCGCCCGAAGTTTAAAGACCATAAGAATCGATGAAAAATGAAGATCCCTGGAGTTGTTTAAAATCTGGGTCATGAAGCCTTGTGGCAATATAATAGGAATGTACTTAAATCAATCTGTGACGTTATGAAAACAATCTGACCATTATCTTAACTGGACTCACTATACTTATCAGAACTAAGTACAACACTAAATCTGCCCATGCTCATACTTTGTGTGCATTTTCTAAAAGCCATGACAAATATATGGAGGAAATGACAGATGTTGGTTTAGGATTTTCCAAATTGAATGATAAACCTGCATATACCACTATAACATCTGATCCTTCATGTTGTGGTGTTATAATGAAGCCTACTCTCAGACATACTCTCGCTCTCTCACACACACACACACACACACACACACACACACACACACACACACACACACACACACACACACACACACACACACACACACGCACATGCACTAAAAGTTACAAGCATTTTGCTGCACCTGCGAACAAATCTGCAAAATATGTGTACACGACCAATACATTTGATTTGATGAGTCAGAGTTCCAGCCTCCATCACAATCCCACAATCCCTCACACCTACTGGTCCTGCTGACTGTCGAAGCCACGCTGGCTCCTTACATTAATGTGTACATTACGCTTGATGGGTTGCCATTAGGGAGAAAATGTACATTACATGGATGCAATTAAAGTTTGCTAGACCATGGACAGTGCCCTAGTCAGGGACACAACCATGAAGCAGAATATTCGATTTCGCAGCTCTTTTTGCCTGTGCGCCACAAGAGCAATAAGGAGCAGGATCCTCCCAGCAGGATGCCTGAGGACTCATACAGTATGTATGTACCCAGACATACTGTAGTAAAGCCTTTCTGGCCTTGGGCAAGGCAGTTAACCCCCAACAACAGCTGCTCCCCAATGATGTGGATGTCGATTGAGGCAGTCCCCCGCACCGCTCTGATTCAGAGGGGTCTGGTTAAATGCATGAGACACATTTAGATTGAATGCATTCAGTTGTGCAAATGACTAGGTATCTCCCTTTCCCCCCTAGTACCCTCAGAGCAGGCTAATACTGTACAGAGATAATGCATCATGTCTGGATGAGAAACAGTACAGTGGATGAGCTAGTGCTAGTGGGATGTCTGCAAGCGTGCACTGCAGTATGCTTTATTGCCCAGATGCTAATGTTCCTAGCATATAGATACTCATACTGCCTGACGCCCACGCCGGGATCCTCTCCTCTGAATGACAGAGGGTTATGAAATCACAGGGCCATGTTATCTATCTGATAAAGATACATCTCGAATGGCAGAGTCATTTGAAGACCCTATTACATATGATATGCAGAAGGGCTGTGATTTACATTTTCTTCTATCAAGCGACAGATGGATTTATATCGCCAATGCATCAGATCAGAAGAGAAGCAGAGAGCAAAGGCACAAACATGATTTATTCAACACTGCTGCATGCATAATATAGACTAAATCTATATTCAATAGAAATGTTGTCTCCGAGCTATGTATCCCACTGCATGGAAATGTATGTAAATGGTGTACTGTTGCACCAACTTCTAGAGCTGAGTTTATTTTGCAGAGGCTTTATTTCAGTCTAGATGTATTAATATAGTCAATTTGATTAAAATCAAGTTTGGCAAAGAGAAACAAGCCCTGCGTCCACACAGAAAGGAAGAGAAGTTCATAGATAGGATTTTGAAAGCGTATTTACAGAGGCTGAAAGCGTATTTGGAAATATTGGATTTTTGCTGAGAACAGAGAAAATGGGTCAGGGTAACATTAGTGATAAGGAGACAATGACAGGCGGAGAGTCATGAAAAACTGCTTGATAAATCAGTAAAGCAAAGAGGTAGATATACAAAGTGGATATGGGCTCTGCACCTATAAAGAAGGAATTGACCGTATTTCAGGCATCCTTCTCTATTTTTTTGCGAACACAAAGAAACAAAGAAACATCTTTGTAGGGGTAACCAATGCATTGTGCAGTGCTATTTTCCATTTTAGGCTAATTGTGGTCAGCTTCACTTCACTCAGGTCTCTAGATGGAGTTTCTGCTCCGTGGGCGTCTCTCTAGGTCAACACAATTAAAAGAGACTGGGCTGGGGAGAGGAGAGGAGAGGAGAGAACACTCTGCATTCTGCTCACAGTTACACTCTCAGCTGCCATCACCCATTCTTAAAGGCTTTGACTTGTGAGGGAAAAATATTTGAACTAATAGTAAGACTTTTCTGTCCTGCTAGTGTCTGTGTTTTTATGGTCACTCTAGTCCCCTGCAGCTAATCTGGGCAAATGGTCACTGGAGATGGCTTGAGCTGACAAATGGGTTAAAGACTGCATGACATAGACAATAATGTGTTTTACTAGGGATAATTTAGGAGTATAACAATTCCTCATTGTCTCAAAATCATCATTGCATTTGGGAAACTAAGCCAGGGTGGGGTTAAGACAACAACACACGTGCAGATAACAACAGGATGAACCCAGAGTGGTTTATGATGCCCTAATCTGCATGAGGGGGGTTGAACCAACTATGACTCAGCATTGTTAGTCTCAGTTATATATAGTACACTGCATTTGTGTAAAGGTTAGGTTACTTGGTCCAACACTCAAGGGTTGACCAGCCTCATTATTGCAATAATTCATCAATATCAAATAAAGATGATTGTTTGAAGAAATGACCAAGTCTCTCTCAGTACTGAATTTCCACGACAGACTACACGCCTCCCAGGCCAGAGAAAGTGCAGAGCCATGGCCAGAACAAGGATGGCCGGCTAGGGTTAGGGGGGGGCTGATGAATATGGCGGTTTGAATGAACAGAAGTCGGTCCTCAAAAGCAAGAAGTGTTACATTTTTCTGTAATTTCAGCACTTTGTGCCACTGTATGCCTCTCGAATCCCACACAAAGCTTTCATTCTTGGCTGTATCTGCATACATCAAATACAATTGTAGAGTGGTTCTTGTGAACAGACAACAAAGAAGGTTTGGACTGCAGTAATATACAGACTACCACTCAATGTTCCAGCTATATAAACTACCTGGACTCGTTCTAGTGGGGGTAAAAGTTTTAAAACAAGCTTGGATTTACTGTGGAATTCATCTTGAATATTTTATATTTTGAAATATGCCCAACTGATCATTTGTGAGGCTTAATGACACAACACAGCGATGTGACAAAACGGTTGTTTGCTACGTGTTAACACAACACGCTACAACTGCTGACAAAGGGAACACAGGCCAACATTCATTCCCTCGTCTTGCTATTAGAATGAAATAGCAATGTGAATAGCTATTCCCTCAAAAACAAGACATTATTCATTGTTGCAAAACTCTTCTTTTGTTTTATGGGCTTGTAACCACTACCAGATTTTGTTATCCTTTAGCTGTAATTTGTAGATTGACACTTTTTAACACACACACACACACACACACACACACAAACACACACGCATGCACGCGCGCGCACGCACGCACACACACGCACGCACGCACGCACGCAAGCACGCACACATACACACACACATACTTCGAGCTGAGGGCTTGCCTGAACAGCTCAACAAATGTGGTTTGAATATGGTTTAAGTGTGGTCATTGTAGATAAATGTAGCTAGCTATCAGAGCAGATGGGAGAAGAGAAGAGCTGGACCAATATAGACCAATTTCCAGAGCTTTCCAGCTGTAATTATGTCTAATTGTGATTCCTGTGTGGCTCCCGAGCTGGCCTCAGCAGTGCACACTTCTCTACAATGAGCCCTGCGGGTCTCACCTCTGCTCATCACTTCCACACCTCGCACACACAATGCCTGCAGGACTCATTAACTACAGTATGTCTTATAGTGTCTCATTCTATATTTCTACATTCCTTCTCTCTCCCTCTCTCGCTCTCATTTCTTCTCTCGCCCTCTCTTTCTCGCCGTCTCTCTCAATCTCCTGCACTTGCACTCCTCCACTTTCCTCTCCCTCTTAGAGATGATTGAAACAGTGTAACAGTCTCGTCCAGAGGGGAACAATGGCGCTACGATGACTGTAGTGTTTCTAGAGCCTTGATGGGTCAATTTTATACTGTAAATTATACAGTGCAGTGGTCAAGAGGCATCTCAGAGGAACCATAGTCACAGTGTAGAATCCTCTGCGTCCCCATAGGACTCATTTCCCCGCAGCACACATCTAGACATGTAAAAAACAATGCTATGTACTGTTTGTTGCCCCTACATCGTAAAAGCATGTGGATTACCTAATTTCTCAAATAATACAGATTGCTTGGGCTCAACTACTTCCTCTCTAAAAATATCCCAATAAGTGATTCTGCAGAGAGATCTGGTCCACTTCCCTGCATAACTTTTAATGACCTCATTGTCATACCGCCAAGAGACAGAGTCAAGTGACATTAATGTCAGATTAAAAAAACACTGCCAGACGTGGGCTGCTTTTTTGAAGTGGTTATTAATGCTATGATTCAGGATTTTCCTGTCAAAATATTGAGCTGAAGTCCCTGCAAAGTAGTAACAGAAATGAGCCTGTGCAACAGCTGTGGGCTCAAGTGGAGAGATTACCACAATGATCCTAAAGCAAAGTGGCAAACGAGGACTCTCTGCTTTTGTAGGAAGTGAGATCACACCAACAAGGGAATCAGGTGTCCCACATCAACCAGAACAACCATCTTAGACTGTGACAAAATAAACGTAATTGGCTCACAATACAATATAATACAATGTAAATGTGAGTCCACTTTCAAGCACAAAAGCAGGACATTTCTAAATGTACCCTGCAAGAAAACACTGGCTATAACCAGCCTGGATCATCACTGTAGCTCAGACTCATTTTTCCTTCCCTATCCTGAATCTCATCAGTTTACAGTGTTTTTTTTATAGACACCGAGGTCACTCAAGGAAGCCCTCCAGACTGTTCTTTGATGTTACATTAGGTTTCATATGAAGATATTAAAGGTGTGTTGGAAGTGAGACACGCACTACGCATTTCATCCTAAGAGATAAAATGTGCTGTGCTTGAGAATGATCCCACATCCATCTGTACTCTTTCAACTTCTCCGAGACACATCCATTTCCAGAGTTACAGCACTCTCTGCTCTCTCTCTCTATGAAGACACACCTCAGCAAATTCTACACTAAACAAACTCCATGGCACCTGACACTTGCTGTAAGGACTCTGGATCCATGCTTAGCTTACCAAATGAACCAATTTCAAATCAAATCCAATGTTATTGGTCACGTATACATATTTAGCATATGTTAAAGCAGGTGTAGCGAAATGCTTGTGTTCCTGGCTCCGACAGTGCAGTAGCATCTAAGAATTCACAACAATACACAAATCTAAAAGTAAAAGAATGGAATTAAGAAATATATAAATATTAGGAGGAGCACGATTGACTAAAATACAGTAGAATAGAATACAGTATGTACATATGAGATGAGTAAAGCAGTATGTAAACATTATTAAGTGATGTCTGTGTCTCTTCTCCTTCGTCCTATCCTCCTTTTCTTTCTCCCCCCTCTGGTTGTCGCGTTCCCTCACAGTGTTGTGATTTCCTATTTCTTTGTACGTTTGATGACATGTGCTGAGGGCTCTGACATAATGTTCTCTCCGTTGAGTAAATATGTAAATATATTCCACAGTGTCATGTCTGATTAAGCAAATGAATTACTTCATTAATTAAAACTTTTGGCCAAGTTTGTGTGCTTGTTTGTCTCGGTAGAAGTTTTAATCAAACAGCTACTGCGCTAATCATTGCATTGTCGCTAAATGCTCTTTGATTTCAGTTTGCTTTGTCACACCTGTGAACAGCACTAGGCTATTGAAGTGACTCAGTCTATGGGAATGAACACTTTCTGATCTAACCGTACCCCCCATGGTCCATGGAACATCTGCCACTGTATGAAAATAACATCACGACTCACAATGTGGAGTATTACATTGGCCTAACATCACGTAATCAAACCTGTATCCATTGTGATTGTGGTTGATATGGATGGTGGTGGTGTGGGCACCATGTTATGCCATTGGCCTGCCACCCTGTGGGCCGTAGGGCTGGAGCCTCAGGATGTTCCAGATTCCGGCTGACTGGGGATGGATTGAGGGTATGTGGGTGTGTTCCAGGCCATCTGTGGCAGCTCCAGGGCATGGTGGAGCCATGGATCCTCCCCCTCATCCTTATAAAGGGGATGTTTATCTCTCACAGCTCTCAATGACCCGACCTCTTGGTCTATTTACTGCCCCAGTGAGCAAACCATGGTGATAATATCATATCAGTACCATGTCTGTGAACAATGACACAATCCTTCCCCTAACATTAGCAGTCTTTGGCATATGCTGTTTCTTAACTGCAAGGGACACTGTGTTGTCTTTTTGTAGGAGCGTCTGTCTGAGCAGATTGCAATTGCCTGATTCAGGCTAGGTGCAAACACACCGTAAGGCTGTCTGTGAATACTGTGAACTATGGTGCCATTGTGGTAGGAAAATGAGAGAGGGGGATACTTCCGTTTAGCAACTTGCTGGCGCCGAGGCCCAGCTTGTTGACTCAAACACAATTCATGATATCATTTGGATGGATGGATATTTGCATCTCACAGGAGAGAGCCACATCTTCGCCTTGGCAATGTCCAGGGTCAAGACGTTCCCACAGATGTCCTGGGGTTACTGACGCCAGGAGAGGTGTGAAGACTGATAAAAACTTGAATCAACAAAATGTATGTTCATTGACTGAAATCGTATGTTAAGTGAATTGAATTGTCGTATTTGTTTCAAGAGTTCCATGCTGTAAATGCTATGGATTTATTGTTACAGGGAAACTGTGTTATTCTGTTTGTTAGATGGCAGATAGGTAAAAGAGGAGCAACACAGGGGTGTGCTCCTATTGTTTAAATTGAATTGATTAGATTAGAATCTGGGTGTGTTGCTCCTGTCTATTGTTTTTACTAGTAAAGAGCAAAGAAATGTCAATTCAGGTTGGGCGTGAGTTTGTGCTTGAATTTGATAAAAGGGCAGTGAATTAGCTCATGCTTTGAGAACTTGTTAGCAAGCTCCTGTGAGTATCAGGTACACATAGCTTTTCTCTTAGAGATTATTCTGAACTGAAGACATGTTATTCTGAACTGAAGACATGTTATTCTGAACTGAAGACACTTGTTATTCTGAACTGAAGACACTTTTTATTCTGAACTGAAGACATGTTATTCTGAACTGAAGACATGTTATTCTGAACTGAAGACATGTTATTCTGAACTGAAGACATGTTACTCTGAACTGAAGACATGTTATTCTGAACTGAAGACATGTTATTCTGAACTGAAGACATGTTATTCTGAACTGAAGACACGTTATTCTGAACTGAAGACATGTTATTCTGAACTGAAGACACTTGTTATTCTGAACTGAAGACACTTGTTATTCTGAACTGAAGTCACTTGTTATTCTGAACTGAAGACATGTTATTCTGAACTGAAGACATGTTATTCTGAACTGAAGACATGTTACTCTGAACTGAAGACACTTGTTATTCTGAACTGAATACACTTGTTATTCTGAACTGAAGACGTGTTATTCTGAACTGCAGACATGTTACTCTGAACTGAAGACATGTTACTCTGAACTGAAGACATGTTACTCTGAACTGAAGACATGTTATTCTGAACTGAAGACATGTTATTCTGAACTGAAGACACTTGTTATTCTGAACTGAAGACATGTTACTCTGAACTGAAGACATGTTACTCTGAACTGAAGACATGTTACTCTGAACTGAAGACATGTTATTCTGAACTGAAGACACGTTATTCTGAACTGAAGACATGTTATTCTGAACTGAAGACACTTGTTATTCTGAACTGAAGACACTTGTTATTCTGAACTGAAGTCACTTGTTATTCTGAACTGAAGACATGTTATTCTGAACTGAAGACATGTTATTCTGAACTGAAGACATGTTATTCTGAACTGAAGACACTTGTTATTCTGAACTGAAGACACTTGTTATTCTGAACTGAATACACTTGTTATTCTGAACTGAAGACGTGTTATTCTGAACTGCAGACATGTTACTCTGAACTGAAGACATGTTACTCTGAACTGAAGACATGTTACTCTGAACTGAAGACATGTTATTCTGAACTGAAGACATGTTATTCTGAACTGAAGACACTTGTTATTCTGAACTGAAGACATGTTACTCTGAACTGAAGACATGTTACTCTGAACTGAAGACATGTTACTCTGAACTGAAGACATGTTATTCTGAACTGAAGACATGTTATTCTGAACTGAAGACATGTTACTCTGAACTGAAGACACTTGTTATTCTGAACTGAAGACATGTGTTATTCTGAACTGAAGACACTTCTTATTCTGAACTGAAGTCACTTGTTATTCTGAACTGAAGACATGTTATTCTGAACTGAAGACATTTGTTATTCTGAACTGAAGAAATGCTATTCTGAACTGAAGACATGTTATTCTGAACTGAAGACACTTGTTATTCTGAACTGAAGAAATGTTATTCTGAACTGAAGACACTTGTTATTCTGAACTGAAGACACTTGCTATTCTGAACTGAAGACACTTGTTATTCTGAACTGAAGACACTTGCTATTCTGAACTGAAGACACTTGTTATTCTGAACTGAAGACATGTTATTCTGAACTGAAGACATGTTACTCTGAACTGAATACACTTGTTATTCTGAACTGAAGACATGTTACTCTGAACTGAAGACATGTTATTCTGAACTGAAGACATGTTATTCTGAACTGTAGACACGTGTTATTCTGAACTGAAGACATGTTACTCTGAACTGAAGACATGTTACTCTGACCTGAAGACATGTTATTCTGAACTGAAGACATGTTACTCTGAACTGAAGACATGTTACTCTGAACTGAAGACATGTTATTCTGAACTGAAGACAATTATTCTGAACTGAAGACACTTGTTATTCTGAACTGAAGACATGTTATTCTGAACTGTAGACACTTGTTATTCTGAACTGAAGACATGTTACTCTGAACTGAAGACATGTTATTCTGAACTGAAGACATGTTACTCTGAACTGAAGACATGTTACTCTGAACTGAAGACATGTTATTCTGAACTGAAGACAATTATTCTGAACTGAAGACACTTGTTATTCTGAACTGAAGACATGTTATTCTGAACTGTAGACACTTGTTATTCTGAACTGAAGACATGTTACTCTGAACTGAAGACACTTGTTTTTCTGAACTGAAGACATGTTATTCTGAACTGAAGACACATGTTATTCTGAACTGAAGACACGTGTTATTCTGAACTGAAGACATGTTATTCTGAACTGAAGACATGTTATTCTGAACTGAAGACACTTGTTATTCTGAACTGAAGACATGTTATTCTGAACTGAAGACACATGTTACTCTGAACTGAAGACATGTTACTCTGAACTGAAGACATGTTACTCTGAACTGAAGACATGTTATTCTGAACTGAAGACATGTTATTCTGAACTGTAGACACTTGTTATTCTGAACTGAAGACATGTTACTCTGAACTGAAGACATGTTATTCTGAACTGAAGACATGTTACTCTGAACTGAATACACTTGTTATTCTGAACTGAAGACATGTTATTCTGAACTGAAGACACATGTTACTCTGAACTGAAGACATGTTACTCTGAACTGAAGACATGTTACTCTGAACTGAAGACATGTTATTCTGAACTGAAGACACTTGTTATTCTGAACTGAAGACATGTTACTCTGAACTGAAGATATGTTATTCTGAACTGAAGACACTTGTTATTCTGAACTGAAGACATGTTATTCTGAACTGAAGACATGTTATTCTGAACTGAAGACACTTGTTATTCTGAACTGAAGACACTTGTTATTCTGAACTGAAGACACTTGTTATTCTGAACTGAAGACTCTTGTTATTCTGAACTGAAGACATGTGTTATTCTGAACTGAAGACATGTTACTCTGAACTGAAGACATGTTATTCTGAACTGAAGACATGTTATTCTGAACTGAAGACACTTGTTATTCTGAACTGAAGACATGTTATTCTGAACTGAAGACATGTTATTCTGAACTGAAGACACTTGTTATTCTGAACTGAAGACACTTGTTATTCTGAACTGAAGACACTTGTTATTCTGAACTGAAGACACTTGTTATTCTGAACTGAAGACATGTGTTATTCTGAACTGAAGACATGTGTTATTCTGAACTGAAGACACATGTTATTCTGAACTGAAGACACTTGTTATTCTTATTATAACTGAAGACATGTGCAACCACATTAAGTCTTATTTAGTTGATAATCATTTACTCAGTGTATTCTATAATATATCATGCATTTCATGAGCACTGTAATTGTTTGTGTTCATTCTTTCGTGACTAAATCATTCTATTACTTTAATTGCGTAAATGCATTCCTCGTTTTACAGAGTAATTCTTTGATTGACTATACATTCAATATTTTTAAGATCTATTGGTTAATATTATTTACACTAAACACTGCATGTGCTTGGGTTCCACCAGATCCTGCAGACCAGATCCTGCAGAGATGCACAGGGCCTGCAGCATTTATCCACATAATAATAGAGTCAGATTGATGAATGTAGTTTATTATTATTCTCACACCCTGACCTTAGAGAGCCTTTTTATGTCTCTATTTGGTTTGGTCAGGGTGTGATTTGTGTGGGCATTCTATGTTCTTTTTTCTATGTTTTGTGTTTCTATGTTTTGTGTTTCTATGTATCGTTGTCTCTGATTGGGAATCATACTTAGGCAGCCTGTTTTGCCACCTTAGGTTGTGGGATGTTGTTGTTTTTTGTTAGCTCTGTGTAGCCTTCAGAACGTGATGTTAGTTGTTCTTTTGATTGTTTTGTTTGGTGTTCGGATTTAATAAAGAAGCATGAACACGTACCACGCTGCACCTTGGTCTCATCCGTCCGACGAGCATGAAAATGATTCAACATACATTTGAACTACAACTACATAATGGTGACTCCTCATCCTCAGTTGATGGGGATTTCCACCAAGCATCACTTGCATTTGAGTGTGGATTGTATCATAATGCTTCTCCCTCCTTCAGGTCTGATGTCCTCTTTATCTCTCTGGGGTTTACACAGGTAGACACGCTTTATGGAAACGTGGATGATAAAACATAAAGTTGGGGGGAAATCCTCCTCTTTTTGGAATCAACTGTGATCAGTGTTTGTTGCAGCATTTTCAAAGAAAACAGGATGAGCCGAACGGTGGTGTCTGATTTCCGTTTAATCTGACGCTTTAGAGACGAGGGGGGAACGGGAGCCAGCCAGCTCCTTGTGTCTCTGCGTCTCTCCGGGTCTCTCAGCTGGAGCCCCACTGATCTGGGGGAAATCAAAGATTAGCATTTGTGAGAGGTTTGCATCTGCCTCAAACACGCCAGCTCTCATCAGATCCTCCACCAGCCCTCAGCCTATCATCCACACTAAAAGGAAATCTGGAGAATAATCATATTCCATACTCAACAAGACCAATAACTTGGGCTTTTCTCATCTGATGAATGCCAAGATTCTGACATTCTAACAAAATTGGATTGATAGGGAGACACCACCTATGATAAAAAGCGACGTGGAAAGATGTGAAGATTGACTTGATAGTGTGAATTTCAGTGGAATGAAAAATCAGGCGTCACACCTCAGTATTTCAGTCTATTTCATCAAGCGTAACAAATTGCCTAGATCTTCATTTCTCACATAGGCAAAACAAGATCAATCATTGTAAGGTAAATGCACACAAAATACTTGTGGAAAGAATACAGTATATCTATTCCGGGACAACTTGTGCATACGCCTCCATCTGTAGCTGCTATTGAGCGGACCTAAAATCAGACCATTAAAACAAGCTTATATAAGGTGGAGGATCTAACACTAGATCCTCCAACTTGGCTGAGACCTAGCTGCTGCTTGCTCTATATTGCTGGTTAGTTGCTGCTGAGTCAGATGATGGGGTGGCACTGAGTGAAATCTGGGGGCACATCTCAGTGCTGTTGCCTTTGGTGTGTGTGCCAGATGCCTGCCAGGGACCCGGCCTTATTAGCAGAATTACACAGATCAAACAGAGAGGCCGATGGATCGGCAGAAGAAAGAGAATCCGCTCTGCCACTCCAAGAGACTGGGATGAAAGGCACAACAGAGAGTGAAGTGGGGGCAGGAGGAGACATTGTGTAACCGCTGCCACAGAGTTTGAGGGGAAGGTTGGGCTTTGATTGCTTTCCTACTATATATGAAAAATGTGCAGCCTTCTGATGGACCAGGAACAGCACATGTCTGTAGTGACATCCCATGGAGTCGACCGATTTACTGAGGTTTTGAGATGTTTATGAAGCGGATTGTACTGTATATGTACAGATGAATCCAGCGGTACCAGAACTTCCACTAGCTGATTTACTCTGAGTGACTGACCACTAAGGGCGTGGTCACATAATGTTGTCTGATCAATTCTGGGAACATTTTGAGTTTCTTGATCAGAGTAAAAACAAAACTAGTCTTGTACAAGCCAATTCTCATACATGCAGTTCTTGCTTGGAGTCATTCCTGTATTTAGGACGTGAGGACGAGGCATTGTGATGCCTTACTGCAAGTCAGGTGGAATTTTACAACAGCTTTCCCTGTTGGTCTGAAGGCTAAGTACTAAGCCAAATTGTTCAAATTGCATTGAAGTTACACAGTACCTGCCTATATCATCCCAATTTCAACACTTAAATCATTCAAATCATGTCTTTAGTAACACATTAAAATACTTTACATGAACGTAACACATTTCAACTCTACTAAGGAGGTTATATATTGATTTTGTATAGTTTACATACCAATAAGTGGTACCTGGCCTGAGGAGCCATCCATATTAATCATGGCTATTTGAGCTTGCTATGTAGGAGTATCTCTCCTCTTAAGGTCAGCCTGCCTGAAGAAACAATTAAATGTCGAGCTTATTTGAATCATAGATAGGCAAGAGAGCTCAACTGAGTCAGTATCGGCACTTAAAGTAAGTGTACTCAATAAAGGTGACCTTAGCCCAACCTCTGTGAGCACGGCGTTTCATTACCTACCGTTTACTGCCAGCACATTCTATGTGTTTTTTTCTTCTTTTAATAAGCAGGATTTTAAAGCCTTGAGACAACTGAGACATGGATTGTGTATGTGTGCCATTCAGAGAGTGAATGGGCAAGACAAAATGTTTAAGTGCCTTGGAACAGGGCATGGTAGTAGGTATCAGGCACACTGGTTTGTGTCAAAAACTGCAACACTGTTGGGTTTTTCACGCTCAACAATTTCACGTGTGTATCAAGAATGGTCCACCACCCAAAGGACATTCAGCCAACTTGACACAACTATGGGACACATTGGAGTCAACATGGGTCAGCATCCCTGTGGGCAGCTTTCGACACCTTGTAGAGTCCATGCCCTGACGAAGTGAGGCTGTTCTGAGGGTAAAGGGGAAATACAACTTATAAATGCCTCATAAGCTTAGTTCAACTGTCGTACCTCATCAGAACCCAAAATATAAGCTTGTTTTACTATGTTTGTAAACAATGTAAAGATAAACAAACACTGTATAGCATCAAAACATGGTTAAAAGTATAATTTTGTATCATGGATGGCCAGTCCTTGCATCCATAACTCTGTCTATGAATTTAAGAATGGTTACATTTCTCCAGGTCCATCCCTCAGCTTTTTACCAAAACAGAAATGGAGTGATCACTTTAATATGATTTCAACTTACTGTTGAATCTCAGCCATTGAGACCAATGCACCAGGTGACACTCCTTCACTTTAGCTCTCTGTTGAATGTGTACTATTGAAACCAACCGATGCACCACAGTTCCACCTTTAATAACAGAGGGGGTCAAATGGGTCTGTTTAGTGTAGGGGCCAGTCCTCTTATCTAGTCTACTCAAAGCCTTCTCATTCCGCTCACACTGTAGATGATGGTCTCCCCAGCTAATCCTCAGGCTCCAGAACAAGGATGCTGCTGCTGCATGCCCTATAATGAATTATTTTAGAGTGTTGAATCATTTAAGGGCCAGATGATTTAAGAGCTGGTTTGTGCATGCAAGACTGATCGATCTGCCCTTGGACTTTTCCATTAATTTCATGCTTGTCAATTTTATTCATAAAAGGAAATGCATGCAGTGTGTCAACAGAGGATTGAGCTAGCTAAGGATTACACTGATTAGAGGTCACAGTCTGTACAAAATACAAATCAATATTAGACGGTTATGCATTTAGATCTTAAATATACATCACACACTATCTCTGTGTGATGGCCCTTGGTAATTGGAAGCATATATACATTTACGTAAGTGTGCATTACACTGGGACTGTTACTGTGCGCTAATATCATGTGTGCATAGTTGAAAAGTGTGTTAGCAGTAGCATTGCAGGGAAATCAGTCTTGTGCTGACTGTGTGCACGCCCTCAAGCGTGTTTCTCGCTAATTACTTTAAAACTCTTTCAGCCCCCCTATCTTGCTCTGCACATTACAGAGTTCGAGGACCCCATAGAGTCGACAAGAAAAGACCTACAAAAATGGGAGCGATTTCCAGTGTGGCCCTATGTATTGGCTCTGACTCACTATGTGGCTGAAGAGAGTAGAGGAGGGGACAGCAGTGGATTTACAGAGGATTTCATTAGGAAGAGAGGGGAAGAAGAGATGTGGGTCCTGGTCTCAGGGGAGAGGACAGGGAGCAGAGCCCGCTGGCCTGGAACATCACTGGTGAGGTTGACAGCACTGGGTCAGGACATCTTACTACCACAGACACTTCCCAATTAAGGCCTCACTTGCGTTGAAAAAGTTATTAGATGAGAGACTGAGGTAGTGATGGAGTTCAGGCTAATTACTTCTTTGGAGGGGTTTTGGACATGGGAGGTGGTGATATCACTCTCTTAAAAATCCTTAAGAGTCTATTGAAATAACCAATGCGTCAATCTATTTAAAAAATGTATATATATATTTCACCTTTATTTAACCAGGTAAGCTAGTTGAGAACAAGTTCTCATTTACAACTGCGACCTGGCCAAGATAAAGCAAAGCAGTGTGACAGAAACAACAACACAGAGTTACACATGGAGTAAACAAGCGTACAGTCAATAACACAATAGAAAAAAAATAAAGTCTATATACAGTGTGTGCAAATGAAATGAGGAGGTAAGGCAATAAATAGGCCATAGTAGCAAAGTAATTACAATTTAGCAGATTAACACTGGAGTGATAGATGAGCAGATGATGATGAGCAGATGATGGTGTGTAAGTAGTGATACTGGTGTGCAAAAGAGCAGCAAAGTAAATAAAAACAATATGGGGATGAGGTAGGTAGATTGGCTATTTACAGATGGACTATGTACAGCTGCAGCGATCGGTTAGCTGCTCAGATAGCTGATATTTAAAGTTTGTGAGGGGAATGTAAGTCTCAAGCATCAGCGATTTTTGCAATTCGTTCCAGTCCCTGGCAGTAGAGAACTGGAAGGAAAGGCGGCCAAATGAGGTGTTGGCTTTGGGGAGACATACCTGCTGGAGTGTGTGCTACGGGTGGGTGTTGTTATGATGACCAGTGAGCTGAGATAAGGCAGAGCTTTACCTAGCATAGATGTATAGATGACCTGGAGCCAGTGGGTCTGGCAATGTATATGTAGCGAGGGCCAGTCGACTAGAGCATACAGGTTGCAGTGATGGGAAGTATATGCGGCTTTGGTGACAAAACAGATGGCACTGTGATAGACTACATCCAATTTGCTGAGTAGAGTATTGGAAGCTATTTTGTAGACGACATCTCCGAAGTTGAGGATCTGTAGGATAGTCAGTTTTATGAGGGTAAGTTTGGCGGAGTGAGTGAAGGAGGCTATGTTGCAAAATAGAAAGCCGATTTGATTGGAGATGGAGATTGGAGATGGAGATGTTGGAGATGAGTCTGGAAGGAGAGTTGACAGTCTAGCCAGACACCTAGGTATATGTAGTTGTCCACGTATTCCATTCAGAGTAGTGATGCTAGTCGGGCGGGCGGGTGCGGGCAGATAATGGTTGAAAAGCATGCATTTGGTTTTACTAGCGTTTAAGAGCAGTTGGAGACCATGGAAGGAGTGTTGTATGGCATTGAAGCTTGTTTGGAGGTTAGTTAACACAGTGTTCAAAGGGGGGCCAGATGTATACAGAATGGTGTCGTCTGCACAGAGGTGGATCAGGAAATCACCCGCAGCAAGAGTGACATCGTTGATACATACAGAGAAAAGAGTCAGCCCGAGAATTGAACCCTGTGGTACCCCCACAGAGACTGCCAGAGGTCTGGACAACAGGCCCTCCGATTTGACACACTGAACTCTGTTTGTGAAGTAGTTGGTGAACCAGGCGAGGCTGTCATTTGAGAAACCAAGGCTATTGAGTCTGCCGATAAGAATATGGTGATTGGCAAAGTTGAAAGCCTTGGCCAGGTCGTTGAAGACGGCTGCACAGTACTGTCTTTTATCAATGGCGGTTATGATATCATTTAGTACCTTGAGCGTGGCTAAGGTGCACCCATGACCAGCTCAGAAACCGGATTGCACAGCGGAGAAGGTATGGTGGGATTCCAAATAGTCAGTGATCTGTTTATTGACTTGGCTTTCAAAGACTTTAGAAAGGCAGGGAAGGATGGATATAGGTCTATAACATTTTGGGTCTAGACTGTCACCCCCTTTGAAGCGGGCGATGACCGCGGCAGCTTTCCAATCTTTAGGGATCTTGGACGAGATAATACAAAAATCCCCATGAAAATCCATCGGTTTAAGATAGAGATATCAGTTTTGCATGGGCTGCTTGTCGGCCTTCTGTTTCTGTGGTGGAAGATGGCAGAGCTACAGTGGTGTTTGTCAGACCAGAAGACATCAAGAAAATCTTCTCATAAAATCGTCTGTAGCGTCCAAATAGTTTGGCCTACAAATGAATATGATGAGACTCTCACGAACACGATGATGTTTGTCATTTTGCTCTACGACCCTCACAAGCCCCCCACGGTACTAGTCTGAAGTCGGTAATGCCGATGTGCCAACTTCTGTCTCTGGCATCCGAACCATTTGGGCTACAAACTAATATGATCCCCGTGTGGAAAAGGGAGACTGTTGTGCTGTCATCAATGTAACGGGTGGCTACTTTGAAGAATCTCAAATATCAAATATATTTTGATTTATTTAACCCTGTTTTGGTTACTACATGATGCCATATGTGTTATTTCATAGTTTTGATGTCTTCACTACTATTCTACAATGTATAAAATAGTAAACAAAAAGAAAAACCCTGGAATGAGCAGGTGTGTCCAAACTTTTGACTGGAACTGTATATTTCCAGAATTTTCTTACATCTCCTAGATATAGGACAGACACTTCAAAACCTTATTCCTTAAATAAATAAATACATATTAACGGTCTTTCTTGTCTCCCCCCCCCCCCCCCCCCCCACACACACAGTTTATAGACTTATTTTCTTACATCAACACTACTGTGCCGACAAGGTGAAGAAGGATGAGTGTTTAAAGTGGAAATCATGGGGGAATGACTGAGTAATAATTGAGTATTATGCAAAGAGGAGCAGAGGAGCAAGAGATTTAAGGTCTTCACAGCACAGCTGAGTTATGAGCCAAGTTACATCACACTGACAACTCAATACATTGTGCTTCCAGAGAGATGAAAGAACATGTTCAGGACATGTGGTTCCTCAATGATTGTTAACACAATAGTTCTATCACACAGCACTCTGAAGAAAGCCTGATTGAATTGCCTGCAGTCCTTGAAAATATGTTAATTATTTACCTGGTCAAGTGTTCACACAAACAAGTTTTCTCCAAATAAATGAAATTAACGGACAGAAGATAAAACATGTTACATATTACAGACTCAGGGGAAGAGGAAGATGGAGCTACTCTGAACGCTTGCATTTTATTCAGAGGAGCTCCAAACAAGCCTGCTCTGCATGGATTTACTATCCCTGGGGAGGAGGACAGACCATCACAATCTCCTTTCTCATTTCTCTCCTGAAAGGTGTTAGAAGCGCTTTGCATCTAAAGTGCTTCAGAAATTATCGGTGTTGCATGGCTTGACATGAAGCGACAGATTCTAAAACAAAGTCAATCTAAAAGCCACTAAAGAAAAGGAAAGCATAAGAGAAGAAGTTAAGGAGTCAGAGCAAATATAATGGATTTAAGTGGTTACTGCTGGAGGGAACATTGAGCATTTCCCCCGACAGGCTGTGGATATTAGATATCAAGCCTGACATTCTTCACAATGTGAATGATACAGCTTGACGATAACGTCTTCAGAGTTCTAGTTCAATTGCACACATCTACTTGTAATATCTTACATAGAAACATATGGAGTTCTCAAAACCCACGATATTCATAAACGCAAACTTCAGTGAAGTCATTATTTTGGCTAACACACCAACAGCAAAATTCTTCCAAGATGGCTTAGCAGTAGGACGTGTGTGTTTGTCCATGTCTTATCCCGTGTCTTATCCCGTGTCTTATCCCGTGTCTTATCCCGTGTAAACAGCCGGTCTTCTTCGTATATATCTTAATCGATCTTTCTGTCTACGAACTAAATATACTATCCTGCGACCCGCCTCACCCAATGTGGTACGGATCTGCTACTTTTATTCCTTATAACTGGAACTTCCATCAGGAGCTAGCCAGCTAACTACCTACTAGTCTTTGTTAACCACGGCTAACCTTTTTCTCGGTCACCAGCCAGCCAGCCTTAGCTCGGACAACTCTTTCCTGTTTGCTCAGCGTGATATCAACCCAGAGCATATTGGACTGCTTCTCTCTACAAATCACCAATCCTGCCGCTCTGGATCATTACATCGGATCATCGCAGCTAGCTAGCTGCAGACGAGTGGCTAGTGTTAGCTAACGCCTCTGTCCCAAAGCAAGCACCAGCTAGCTTTGAGCTAGCCTCGAACTAGGCCCATATACCAGCTAATTATAGGGCTACAACTCCTCCTTTGCCAATTGGCCTGGACCCTTTATTGTCGACGCGGAGCCCCGCCGATCCATCACGACTGGACTACTGACGTGATCGCACGATGTGGTCTCAACAGGCTATTCTGTTACGATGTCGCCGAAGAACCACCTACTAGCCCCGGCCCGCTAGCTTTTCTGAACGCTGTGTCTCCTGCTCACCTAGCGTAGTAGTGACTACTGAACGGCACCCTGACTCACCTATTGCTGCTCTTTTGACCCTATGATCACTCGGATACACAGCTGATGCCCCCTGGACTGTTTCAATAACACGGTACCTCATTTTATTTACCTGTCGGCCCCAGCCTCGAACTCAGGTCCTGTTCGTACCTAACTGATCCGCTCTGCCCATTCATCACAATTTACATGTTGTTGTCTTAGCTCTCCTGATCAACACCTGTGTTTGCTTTATGCCTCTCTCTAATGTCAATATGCCTTGTCTACTGCTGTCTTGGCTAGTTATCACCATTTTAATTCACTGTAGAGAACTCAGTCCCACTCAAAATGCCTTAGATAACTATTTTGTCCCAACCCACCTCACCTAGCTTAACTGGTGCCTCCAGAGACGAAACCTGTCTCATCATCACTCTACACCTAGGTTTACCTCCACTGTACTCACATCCTACCATACCACTGCCTGTACATTATGCCCTGAATCTATTCTACCAAGCCCAGAAATCTGCTACTTTTATTCTCTGTCCCCTAGACGACCAGTTCTTATAGTCTTTAGCCTTACCCTTATCCTCCTCTGTTCCTTTGGTGATGTAGAGGTTAACCCAGGCCCTGTATCCCTCAGTTCTCCTATTCCCCAGGCGCTATTATTTGTTGCCTTCTGTAACCGTAAAAGCCTTGGTTTCATGCATGTAACATCAGAAGCCTCCTCCCTAAGTTTGTTTTATTCACTGCTTTAGCACACTCCGCCAACCCTGAAGTCCCAGCCGTGTCTGAATCCTGGTTTAGGAAGGCCAACAAAAATTCTGAAATTTCCATCCCCAACTACAACATTTTCCGCCAAGATAGCACTGCCAAAGGGGGTGGGGCAATCCACTGAAGAGAGAGGCTGCAGAGTTCTGT
The DNA here is from genome assembly GCF_013265735.2 of Oncorhynchus mykiss. Taxonomy (NCBI): domain Eukaryota; kingdom Metazoa; phylum Chordata; class Actinopteri; order Salmoniformes; family Salmonidae; genus Oncorhynchus; species Oncorhynchus mykiss. The sequence continues at coordinate 24,159,602 of NC_048590.1, forward strand.
CATGTTGTCCAGGTCTGTGCCCAAACAGTTCGAGCTTCTACTTTAAAAAATCCACCTTTCCAGAAATAAATCTCTCACTGTTGCCACTTGTAATAGGCCCCCCTCAGCCCCCAGCTGTGTCCTGGACACCATATGGAAATTAATTGCCCCCCATTTATCTTCAGAGTTTGTACTGTTAGGTGACCTAAACTTGGATAGCATATCAAACGACAACCCATCATCACTGTCAAACGCTCCCTAAAACACTTCAGGGAGCAGGCCTTTCTAATCGACCTGGCCCGGGTATCCTGGAAGGATATTGACCTTCCATCAGCAGAGGATGCCTGGTTGTTCTTTAAAAGTGCTTTCCTCACCATCTTAAATATGCATTCCCCTTTCAAAAAATGTAGAACTAAGGAAAGATATAGCCCTTGGTTCACTCCAGACTTGACTGCCCTTGACCAGCACACTAAGGACAGATATAGCGCTTGGTTCACTCCAAACTTGACTGCCCTTGACCAGCACAAAAACATCCTGTCGCGTACTGCATTAGCATCGAATAGCCCCCGTGATATGCAACTTTTCATGGAAGAACCAATATACACAGGCAATTAGGAAAGCCTAGCTTTTTCAAACAGAAATTTACATCCTGTAGCACAAACTCAAAAAGGTTCTGGGACACTGTAAAGTCCATGGAAAATAAGAGCACCTCCTCCCAGTTGCCCACTGCACTGAGGCAAGGAAACACTGTCACCACCGACAAATCTACGATAATCGAGAATTTCAAAAAGCATTTTTCTACGGCTGGCCGTGCTTTCCACCTGGCTACCCCTACCCCGGTCAACAGCTCTGCACCCCCCACAGCAACTTGCCCAAGCCTCCCCATTTCTCCTTCACCCAAATCCCGATAGCTGATGTTCCGAAAGAGTTGCAAAATCTGGACCCCTACAAATCAGCCGGGCTAGACAATCTGGACCCTCTCTTTCTAAAATGATCCACCGCAATTGTTGCAACGCCTATTATTAGCCTGTTCAATCTCTCTTTCGTATCGTCTAATATCCCTAAAGATTGGAAAGCTGCCGCGGCATCCCCCATTTCAAAGGGGGTGACACTCTAGACCCAAACTGCTACAGATCTATATCTATCCTACCCTGCCTTTTTAAAGTCTTTGAAAGCCAAGTTAACAAACAGATCATCGATCATTTCGAATCCAACGTACCTTCTCCGCTATGCAATCTGTGCAGCCGTCTTCATCGACCTGGCCAACGCTTTCGACTCTGTCAAACACTGCATTCTTATCGGCAGACTCAACAGCCTTAGTTTCTCAAATGA
>NC_048590.1:24165912-24238412 GCF_013265735.2 Oncorhynchus mykiss
ACAACTGAGACATAAACTGAGCAAGTTACACAGACATGTGACTAACAGAAATTGAATAATGTGTCCCTGACCAATGGGGGGGGGGTCAAAATCAAAAGTAACAGTCAGTATCTGGTGTGGCCACCAGCTTCATTAAGTACTGCAGTGCATCTCCTCCTCATGGACTGCACCAGATTTGCCAGTTCTTGTTGTGAGATGTTACCCCACTCTTCCACCAAGGCACCTGCAAATTCCAAGATATTTCTGAGGAGAATGGCCCGTAGCCCTCACCTTCCGATACAACAGGTCCCAAACGTGCTCAATGGGATTGAGATCCAGGCTCTTCGCTAGCTATGGCAGAACACTGACATTCCTGTCTTGCAGGAAATCATGCAAAGAACGAGCAGTATGGCTGGTGGCATTGTCTTGCTGGAGGGTCATGTCAGTATGAGCCTGCATGAAGGGTAGCACATGAGGGAGGAGAATGTCTTCCCTGTAATGCACAGCGTTGAGATTGACTGCAATGACAACAAGCTCAGTCCGATGATGCTGTGACACACCACCCCAGACCATGACGGACCCTCCACCTCCAAATCGATCCCGCTCCAGAGTACAGGCCTCGGTGTAATGCTCATTCCTTCGATGATAAACGCAAATCTGACCATCAGCCCTGGTGAGACAAAACCGTGGCTCATCAGTGAAGAGCACCTTTTGCCAGTCCTGTCTGGTCCAGCGACAGTGGGTTTGTGCCATTGTTGCCGGTGATGTCTGGTGAGGACCTGCCATACAACAGGCCTACAAGCCCTCAGTCCAGCCTCTCTCAGCCTATTGCAGACAGTCTGAGCACTGATGGAGGAATTGTGCGATCCTGGTGTAACTCGGGCAGTTGTTGTTGCCATCCTGTACCTGTCCCACAGGTGTGAGGTTCGGATGTACCGACCCTGTGCAGGTGTTGTTACACGTGGTCTGCCACTGCGAGGATGATCAGCTGTCCATCCTGCCTCCCTGTAGCGCTGTCTTAGGCGTCTCACAGTATGGACATTGCAATTTATTGCCCTGGTCACATCTGCAGTCCTCATGCCTCCTTGCAGCATGCCTAAGGCACATTCACACAGTTGAGCAGGGACCCTTGGCATCTTTCTTTTGGTGTTTTCAGAGTCAATAGAAAGGCCTTTTTAGTGTCCTAAGTTTTCATAACTGTGAGCTTAATTGCCTACCGTCTGTAAGCTGTTAGCGTCTTAACGACTGTTCCACAGGTTCATGTTCATTAATTGTTTATGGTTCATTGAACAAGCATTGCAAGCGTTTAAACCCTTTACAATGAAGACCTGTGAAGTTATTTGGATTTTTAACAATTATCTTTGAAAGACAAGGAAAAGGGACGTTTCTTTTTTTGCTGAGTTTAAGTGTCAACATACAGTCAGGTACATAATTATTGGCGCCCTTGATAAAGATGAGCAACAAATACGAAATGCATCCAGCTGCAGATTATGCGTGCTGACACCGCCTGGTCTGAATCGTAAAGCGCATGCGCGTGCTTCTGAGATGATATATTTGTCAACGCCAAACCCAAGCTCTATTTTCATGTCATCTGACCATAGCACTGCCGGGAGTTTGATAAACGCCACTGGCACCGTCGCTATGGTCAGGTGACGCACACTAGTGGAAGCTTATGCAGAAAAGTACCTCATACCTATGGAAAAATATGGTGGTGGATCTTTGATGTTATCTGACTATTTTACTTCCACTGGTCCGGGGGCCCTTGTTAAGGTCAATGAATGGTTTCATGAACTCTACCAAGTACCAGGACATTTTTGCCCAAAACCTGGTTGCCACTGCCAAGAAGCTGACACGGTTAATTGACCACAAAATCAAACGTTTCAGACTCCAGACCACATTGAAACCTATGGTTTGAATTGAAGAGGGCAGTCCACAAGAGCAGACAAATGATATCAATGATCTGGAAGGATTCTGTATGGAGGAATAGTAAAAGATCCCTCCCAATGTGTTCTACAAACTCATTAAACATTTTAGATAACGGCTCAATGTGTTCTACAATCTCATTAAACATTTTAGATAACGGCTCAATATGTTCTACAATCTCATTAAACATTTTAGATAACGGCTCAATGTGTTCTACAATCTCATCAAACATTTTAGATAACGGCTCAATGTGTTCTACAATCTCATTAAACATTTTAGATAACGGCTCAATGTGTTCTACAATCTCATTAAACATTTTAGATAACGGCTCAATATGTTCTACAATCTCATTAAACATTTTAGATAACGGCTCAATGTGTTCTACAATCTCATTAAACATTTTAGATAACGGCTCAATATGTTCTACAATCTCATTAAACATTTTAGATAACGGCTCAATGTGTTCTACAATCTCATCAAACATTTTAGATAACGGCTCAATGTGTTCTACAATCTCATTAAACATTTTAGATAACGGCTCAATATGTTCTACAATCTCATTAAACATTTTAGATAACGGCTCAATGTGTTCTACAATCTCATTAAACATTTTAGATAACGGCTCAATATGTTCTACAATCTCATTAAACATTTTAGATAACGGCTCAATGTGTTCTACAATCTCATTAAACATTTTAGATAACGGCTCAATGTGTTCTACAATCTCATTAAACATTTTAGATAACGGCTCAATGTGTTCTACAATCTCATCAAACATTTTAGATAACTGCTCAATGTTTTCTACAATCTCATTAAACATTTTAGATAACGGCTCAATATGTTCTACAATCTCATTAAACATTTTAGATAACGGCTCAATGTGTTCTACAATCTCATCAAACATTTTAGATAACGGCTCAATGTGTTCTACAATCTCATTAAACATTTTAGATAACGGCTCAATATGTTCTACAATCTCATTAAACATTTTAGATAACGGCTCAATATGTTCTACAATCTCATTAAACATTTTAGATAACGGCTCAATGTGTTCTACAATCTCATTAAACATTTTAGATAACGGCTCAATGTGTTCTACAATCTCATTAAACATTTTAGATAACGGCTCAATGTGTTCTACAATCTCATTAAACATTTTAGATAACGGCTCAATGTGTTCTACAATCTCATCAAACATTTTAGATAACGGCTCAATGTGTTCTACAATCTCATTAAACATTTTAGATAACGGCTCAATGTGTTCTACAATCTCATTAAACATTTTAGATAACGGCTCAATGTGTTCTACAATCTCATTAAACATTTTAGATAACGGCTCAATGTGTTCTACAATCTCATTAAACATTTTAGATAACGGCTCAATGTGTTCTACAATCTCATTAAACATTTTAGATAACGGCTCAATATGTTCTACAATCTCATGAAACATTTTAGATAACGGCTCAATGTTTTCTACAATCTCATCAAACATTTTAGATAACTGCTCAATGTGTTCTACAATCTCATTAAACATTTTAGATAACGGCTCAATGTGTTCTACAAACTCATTAAACATTTTAGATAACGGCTCAATATGTTCTATAATCTCATTAAACATTTTAGATAACGGCTCAATGTTTTCTACAATCTCATCAAACATTTTAGATAACTGCTCAATGTGTTCTACAATCTCATTAAACATTTTAGATAACGGCTCAATGTGTTCTACAATCTCATTAAACATTTTAGATAACGGCTCAATGTGTTCTACAAACTCATTAAACATTTTAGATAACGGCTCAATGTGTTCTACAATCTCATTAAACATTTTAGATAACGGCTCAATATGTTCTACAATCTCATTAAACATTTTAGATAACGGCTCAATGTGTTCTACAATCTCATTAAACATTTTAGATAACGGCTCAATATGTTCTACAATCTCATTAAACATTTTAGATAACGGCTCAATGTGTTCTACAATCTCATTAAACATTTTAGATAACGGCTCAATATGTTCTACAATCTCATTAAATATTTTAGATAACGGCTCAGTGTGTTCTACAATCTCATTAAACATTTTAGATAACGGCTCAGTGCCGTTATCCTCACAAAGCGAGGGTGCTAGCGTAGTGAAAAAATGGGTGACAATAATTTGACAAATCTTTTTGAGATTTTTTTTATTAGTTATTAAATAAAATATATTTCTCTGAGCAATTCATTCATATAAAATAATATAATTTCCCCCCAAAATAGAGCATAGCTCAGTATTTGTATTATTTATTTTACACAGTCTTATTTGCTCATCTTTAACAAGGGTGACAATAATTATGGACTTTGACTGTATATCCAATCTATTCACCACATGTGCTAGAAAACATTTGAAAAAACAATCAATTGTAGCCTCCTTTGTGATTTGAATGTGTTGTTTTTTTTTGCCATTTTAAGCCCTGGGTAAAGCAAAGCATAGTAAATCTTCCCTTACACGTTTAATCCTTTGATCCAGGGGGAGTTGTGGGTGGGATATCAGCGGGATGTGTGGGGCAGCAGCAGGTGAGAGAGAGAGGAGAGCATCCTTCTCACTTCCTCCTCCATCACTCCATACTTCTATTCCTCCTCCACCCCCTACATTCCATGCACCCCTCCAGCATTCTGCATCACTCCTCTATCCCCTCCATCCCTTCTCCATCCTTCCTCCCTCTTCCCCTCCATCCCTCCTCCCTCTTCCCCTCCATCCCCTCCTCCATCCCTCCTCACTCTTCCCCTCCATCCCTCCATCCCTCCTCCCTCTTCCCCTCCATCCCTCCATCCCTCCTCCCTCTTCCCCTCCATCCCCTCCTCCATCCCTCCTCCCTGTTCCCCTCCATCCCTCCATCCCTCCTCCCTCTTCCCCTCCATCCCTCCATCCCTCATCCCTCTTCCCCTCCATCCCCTCCTCCATCCCTCCTCCCTCTTCCCCTCCATCCCTCCATCCCTCCTCCCTCTTCCCCTCCATCCCTCCATCCCTCCTCCCTCTTCCCCTCCATCCCCTCCTCCATCTCTACTCCCTCCTCCCCTCCGTCCCTCCATCCTTCCTCTTCCCTTCTATCCCCTCCATTCCTCCTCCCTCTTCCCCTCTATCCCCTCCATCCCTCCTCCCTCTTCCCCTCATCCCCTCCTCCATCCCTACTCCCTCCTCCCCTCCGTCCCTCCATCCTCCCTCTTCCCCTCCACCCCTTCCTCCATCCCTACTCCCTGTTCCCCTCCATCCCTCCTCCATCCCTCCTCCCTCTTCCCCTCTATCCCCTCCATCCCTCCATCCTTCCTCCCTCTTCCCCTCCATCCCTACTCCCTCTTCCCCTCCATCCCCTCCTCCATCCCTACTCCCTCCTCCCCTCCATCCTCCCTCTTCCCCCCATCCCTCCTCCCTCTTCTCCTCCATCCCTCCTCCCTCTTCCCCATCCCTCCTCCCTCTTCCCCTCCATCCCTCCTCCCTCTTCCCCTCCATCCCCTCCATCCCTCCTCCAACCCTCCTCCCTCTTCCCCTCCATCCCTCCTCCCTCTTCCCCTCCATCCCTCCTCCCTCTTCCCCCCATCCCTCCTCCCTCTTCCCCTCCATCCCCTCCATCCCCTCCATCCCTCCTCCATCCCTCCTCCCTCTTCTCCTCCATCCCTCCTCCCTCTTCCCCTCCATCCCCTCTATCCCTCCTCCATCCCTCCTCCCTCTTCCCCTCCATCCCTCCTCCCTCTTCCCCTCCATCCCCTCCATCCCTCCTCCATCCCTCCTCCCTCTTCCCCTCCATCCCTCCTCCCTCTTCCCCCCATCCCTCCTCCCTCTTCCCCTCCATCCCCTCCATCCCTCCTCCATCCCTCTTCCCTCTTCTCCTCCATCCCTCCTCCCTCTTCCCCTCCACCCCTCCGCCCTCTTCCCCTCCATCCCCTCCATCCCTCCTCCATCCCTCCTCCCTCTTCCCCTCCATCCCCTACATCCCTCCTCATCCCTCCTCCCTCTCCCCCTCCATCCTTCCTCTTCCCCTCTATCCCCTCCATTCCTCCTCCATCCCTCCTCCCTCTTCCCCTCCATCCCTCCTCCATCCCTCCTCCATCCCTCCTCCCTCTTCCCCTCCATCCCTCCTCCATCCCTCCTCCATCCCTCCTCCCTCTTCCCCCATCCCTCCTCCCTCTTCCCCCATCCCTCCTCCCTCTTCCCCTCCATCCCTCCTCCCTCTTCCCCTCCATCCCTCCATCCCTCACCGCTCCCATGCCGGGGCTGATGAGCCAGCCTTGATGCAGAGAGATCCACTGCAGAGAAATGAAGGAGAGGCACAGCTGGGGAACAGAATGGAAGACAACACCTCAGGGAGACGGAACACTGATGCTTAAAAATTACAAACACCCCAAAATGTACAAAACACACGGTGTGTAACACAGGTAATTTCACAATAGCGCTAATTTCTGCCAGAATTACACAAAACAAATTTGAGCAATTGTGCTCTTGGTTGTAACAACAACTCAGACAGTGATCAATGAACAAGCTTGGGGGATTGTTGGATACAACACATTATACAACGTGAATTTTAACTCTGTGTCAAAGCTCTCAGGGATAAAGGAAAGCAGAAGAAGATCAATTGGAGTGTACAGAGCATTGGCATTACTAGCCACAGGATGATCTCAAAGGACTTGAAGGAAGGTTGTGACATGGATTAAAATAAAAAACTAATACATTACCCAATTATCCAACAATTTCCCATTGTTTCTGTATGTACAGTAACTGAACTGAGCAGATGTAGATCTCACCAGTCCAGTGCACATACTCATGGCCAGAGGGGTGAGAGTGGACATCACAGAGCACGTGGCAGGAATGCATCAGTCCGATGGCCAGGGGGATCACAGTGAGCTTGTCCTCCTTTCTCCTGGCCCATCAATTATCAGGGCATCTTCCATTACCTTTCCCCTCACCTTGGATTGATGTGTGTTTAATGGTGGCCAAGGATTGGATTGATGTGTCCAGAACCTTGCCGTTGACTACATTGCAAGGTTCATTGCAGACGAGTTAATCTGCCTGTCTCAAGGCCAAGCCAAGTCACCATTAATATTACGAACAGGGGACAAATCATAGATAGATAATCTAAATGGAAATATAATCACTTTTCTCCCAGGTTACCTGGCTTTTCCCACCAAAACAGGTAGTGTCATTCAAAAAGGATATAAAGCATATAAATAGGCCTATGTCCGGATTTCATTCGAGATTTGATAGAACATTCAAGCCTGATGAACATTTTATAAGGCCAAGCCCAAAAAACCCAAAATGACTGTATCGTTATCCATTACATACACTACATGACCAAAAGTATGTGGACACGTGCTCGTCGAACATCTCATTCCAAAATCATGAGCATTAATATGGGGGTTGGTCCCCCTTTGCTGCTATAATAGCCTCCACTCTTCTGGGAAGGCTTTCCACTAGATGTTGGAACACATTCAGACACAAGAGCATTAGTGTGGTTGGGCACTGATGTTGGGTGATTAGGTCTGGCTCACAGTCAGCATTCCAATTCATCCCAAGGGTGTTCGCTGGGGTTGAGGTCAGGGCTCTGTGCAGGAATGTCAAGTTCTTACAAACCGATCTAGACAAACCATTTCTGTATGGACCTCACTTTGTACACAGGGGCATTGTCATGCTAAAACAGGAAAATGTATTTCCCAAACTGTTGCCACAAAGTTGGAGCACATAATCTAGACCATGAAAAATAGCCCAAGGCCATTATTAATCCTCCACCAAACTTTACAGTTGGCACTATGCATTGGGGTAGGTAGCGTTCTCATGGCATCCACCAAACCCAGATTCGTCCGTCAGACTGCCACATGGTGAAGCGTGATTCATCACTCCAGAGAACGCGTTTCCACTGCTCCAGAGTCCAATGGCGGCGAGCTTTACACCACTTCAGCCTACGCTTGGCATTGCGCATGGTGATCTTAGGCTTGTGTGGCTGTTTGGCCATGGAAACCTATTTCAGGAAGCTCCCGACTAACAGTTATTGTGCTGACGTTGCTAGTGAGGCTAGTGAGTGTTGCAACTGAGGACAGACAATTTTTACATGCTATGCGCTTCCGATCCCGTTCTGTGAGCTTGTGTGGCTGACCACTTTATGGCTGAGCCGTTGTTGCTCCTAGACCTTTCCACTTCACAAAGATGAAAGGAGCAAAATACAGAGAGATCCTTGATGAAAACCTGCTCCAGAGCACTCAGGACCTAAGACTAGGGGCGACGGTTCACCTTCCAACAGGACCACCACCCTAAGCACACAGCCAAGACAATGTCCTTGAGTGGCGCAGCCAGAGCACTGACTTGAACCTGATCGAACATCTCTGGAGAGACCTGAAAATAGTTGTGCAGGGACGCTTCCCATCCAACCTGACAGAGCTTGAGAATATCTGCAGAGAAGAACGGGAGAAACTTCACATATACAGGTGCCAAGCTTGTAGCGTCAAACCCAAGACACAAGGCTGTAATTGCTGCCAAAGGTGCTTCAACAAAGTACTGAGTAAAGGGTCTAAATACTTATGTATGTAACGGCTGTTGGTGGAAGAAGGTGAGGACCAAGGTGCAGCGTGGTACGTGTTCATCTTTGTTAATGAATTGAACACTGAATGAAAAAACAACAAAAGAGAATGAATGAAACTGAAACAGTTCTGTCTGGTACAGAATACAAAAACAGAAAACAACTACCCACCAACACAGGTGGGAACAGGCTACCTAAGTATGGTTCTCAATCAGAGACAATGATTGACAGCTGCCTCTGATTGGGAACCATACCAGGCCAAACACATAGAAATACAACACACAGAACAAAATGAATGAATGAAAAACATAGAATCCCCACCCCAACTCACGCCCTGACCAAACCAAAATAGAGACATAAAAAAGGAACTAAGGTCAGGACGTGACAATGTGAATGTGATTGTGATATTTCAGTTTTGTATATTTAATACATTTTCAAAAATGTCTAAAAAACTGTTTTTGCTTTGTCATGATGGGTTATTGTGCGTAGATTGATAATGGGGGGGACAATTTAATCGATTTTAGAATAAGTCTCTAATGTAATAAAATGTGCAAAAGGTCAAGGGGGCTGAACACTTTCCGAATAGGCTACTGCACATTACACATGACAGAAAAACACAAAAGCCCATAGAAGTAGCTAGTTAAATGCTCTCATGGGTAAATAAATGACAAAAAAACTCCAGTAGGCGTTTCTTTTTGAGTGTGAACTGTATTACAGTACTGTATTGTATTGTACTGTATGACATGACCTGGAATTACGAAACCTCATTCAAACCATGATCATTCTGGTGTAGCACATACGACCTACAAAGTTAAAAGTATAGGCTAGCGAATTTGATTTTAATTTTTAAATACTGTTTAACAGGGCCAATTTGTATAACTAGCAGGCTCGCGCATATATATGTTTCATAATATTTCCCCTAATGTTATTAGAATTCTCTCTATTGTTGCTTCATTCTGTCCTCGCTTTCAACAGTTGTCCTTATCTTCATACTTCTGACATACTTGAATAAAATATGAGGAGAATAAGATGCAGACGGCTTTCACTTCTCTTCAAGAAGATTGAATGGTTATGGGTCTGAATAAATAACTGCTATTCCCTCAAAGTACCTTTGAGTTATATTGGCTGCTTTTTCTAACAATCAGAAAACAAGAGCTTTCGTCCCTCTTCGAATAGTCTATTGGTATAAGAAATTCAACCCCAAACAATGTGCAGAAAGCTATTCTACTATAGCTTTTCCTGCATGGGACTCAAAGAGCTGAAGGGGATCCCAGGTGCATGCGTACTGAGCAAGAGACAGAGGCTATACATTAGAAGCTTATTATGCATAACCCATCATTCATTAGCTAAATTCAAGGCTAATGCTGCCAGAGCTGCCAGTCTGCATGGAGCTGCCAGAGCCGGCAGTCTGCATAGAGCAGCCAGAGCCGCCAGTCTGCATGGAGCTGCCAGAGCCGGCAGTCTGCATGGAGCAGCCGGAGCCGCCAGTCTGCATGGAGCAGCCAGAGCCGCCAGTCTGCATGGAGCAGCCAGAGCCGCCAGTCTGCATGGAGCAGCCAGAGCCGCCAGTCTGCATGGAGCAGCCAGAGCCACCAGTCTGCATGGAGCAGCCAGAGCCGGCAGTCTGCCAGGATCTGCCATTCAGCCAGGATCCGCCATTCAGCCAGGATCCGCCATTCAGCCAGGATCTGCCAGAACTGCCAGTTAGCCAGGATCTGCCAGAACCACCAAGTAGCCAGGATCTGCCAGTGCCATTAACCTGCCTGAGCTTCCTCTCTGTGCTGAGCTTCCTCTCTGTGCTGAGCTTCCTCTCTGTGCTGAGCTGCCCCTCAGTCCCGCGCTGCCCCTCAGTCCCGCGCTGCCCCTCAGTCCCGCGCTGCCCCTCAGTCCCGAGCTGCCCCTCAGTCCAGTGGGGTTCTTGGTTAGGGTTACTAAGCCAAGGTCGGCGGCGAGGGTTGCCAATCTAAGGACGCGATGCATGCGGACTAAGACTTTGTTGGAGTGGGGTCCACGTCCCGCGCCGGAGCCGCCACCGTGGACAGACGCCCACCCGGACCCTCCCCTAAGGGTCTAGGTGTGCTGCCGGGAGTCCGCACCTTGGTGGGGGGGGGGGGGATTTTGGTCAGGCCAGGGTGTGACATGGGTTTATTATGTGGTGTGTTTTGTCTTGGGGTTTTTGTAGGTATTGGGATTGTGGTATGGTGGTGTTGTCTAGAAAGGTCTATGGTTGCCTGAAGTGGTTCTCAATCAGAGGCAGGTGTTTATCGTTGTCTCTGATTGGGAACCATATTTAGGCAGCCATATTCTTTGAGTGTTTCGTGGGTGATTGTTCCTGTCTCAGTGTTTGTTTTCACCAGATAGGCTGTTTAGGTTTTCTCACATTTATTGTTTTGTTAGTTTATTCATGTATAGTTTTCTTCATTAAAAAACATGAATAACAACCACGCTATCAGTATAGTTCAGTATCAGTTATCAGTTATCAGTATAAAAGACACCTGTCCACAACCTCAAACAGTCACACTACAAACTCCACTATGGCCAAGACCAAAGAGCTGTCAAAGGACACCAGAAAGAAAATTGTAGACCTGCACCAGGCTGTGAAGACTGAATCTGCAATTGGTACGCAACTTGGTTTGAAGAAATCAACTGTGGGAGCAATTGTTAGGAAATGGAAGACATACAAGACCACTGATAATCTCCCTCGATCTGGGGCTCCACGCAAGATCTCACCCCGTGGGATCAAAATGATCACAAGAACGGTGAGCAAAAATCCCAGAACCAGAGTGAATGACCTGCAGAGAGCTGGGACCAAAGTAACAAAGCCTACCATCAGTAACACACTATGCCGCCAGGGACTCAAATCCTGCAGTGCCAGACGTGTCCCCCTGCTTAAGTCAGTACATGTCCAGGCCCGTCTGAAGTTTGCTAGAGAGCATTTGGATGATCCAGAAGAAGATTGTGAGAATGTCATATGGTCAGATGAAACCAAAATGTAACTTTTTGGTAAAAACTCAACTTGTCGTGTTTGGAGGACAAAGAATGTTGAGTTGCATCCAAAGAACACCATACCTACTGTGAAGCATGGGGGTGGAAACATCATGCTTTGGGGCTGTTTTTCTGCAAAGGGATCACGACGACTGATCCGTGTAAAGGAAAGAATGAATGGGGCCATGTATCGTGAGATTTTGAGTGAAAACCTGCTTCCATCAGCAAGGGCATTGAAGATGAAACGTGGCTGGGTCTTTCAGCATGACAATGATCCCAAACACACCGCCCGGGCAACGAAGGAGTGGCTTCGTAAGAAGCATTTCAAGGTCCTGGAGTGGCCTAGCCAGTCTCCAGATCTCAACCCCATAGAAAATCTTTGGAGGGAGTTGAAAGTCTGTGTTGCCCAGCAACAGCCCCAAAACATCACTGGTCTAGAGGAGATCTGCATGGAGGAATGGGACAAAATACCAGCAACAGTGTGTGAAAACCTTGTGAAAACTTACAGAAAACGTTTGACCTCTGTCATTGCCAACAAAGGGTATATAACAAAGTATTGAGATAAACTTTTGTATGTGTTTCCTCCAGCATCTTCACAAGGTCCTTTGCTGTTGTTCTGGGATTGATTTGTACCTTTCGCAACAAAGTACTTTCATCTCTAGGAGACAGAACGCGTCTCCTTCCTGAGCGGTATGACGGCTGCATCATCCCATGGAATTATGCTTGTGTACTATTTTTTGTACAGATGCCAAGCAAAGAGGTAGGCCTTGAAATACATCCAAAGATACACCTCCTATTAATTCAAATGATGTAAATTAGCCTATCAAAAGCTTCTAAAGCCAGGACATCTTTTTCTGGAATTTTCCAATCTGTTTAAAGGCACAGTCAACTTAGTGTATGTAAACTTCTGACCCACTGTAATTGTGATACAGTGAATTTTAAGTGAAGTAATCTGTCTGTAGACAATTGTTTGAAAAATGACTTGTGTCATGCACAAAGTAGATGTCCTAACCGACTTGCCAAAAGTATAGTTTGTTAACAAGAAATTTGTGGAGTGGTTGAAAAACAAGTTTTAATGACTTCAACATAAGTGCATGTAAACTTTCGACTTTAACTGTACATATGAGTAATGAGTATGAGTAATGCAAGATATGTAATCATTATTAAAGTTGCAGTATTAAAGTGAGTAGTGATCCATTTATTTAAGTGGCCAATGATTTCAAGTCTGCATGTAGGCAGCAGACTCTCTGTGTTAGTGCTGGCTATTATACAGTCTGATGACCTTGAGATAGAAGCTGTTTTTCAGTCTCTTGGGTGAGCTTTGATGCAGCTGTACTGACCTCGCCTTCTGGATGGTAACAGTTGTGAACAGGCAGTGGCTCTGGTGTCCTTGAGGATCTTTTTGGCCTTCCTGTGACATCGGGTGCTGTAGGTGTCCTGGAGGGCAGGTAGTTTGCCCCCGGGGGTCATGCGTTGTGCAGATCGCACCTCCCTCTGGAGATCCCTGCGGTTGTGGGCGATGCAGTTGCCGTACATGGCGGTGATGCAGCTTGACAGGATGCTCTCAATTGTGCATCTGTAAAAGTTTGTGAGCGTTTTAGGTGACAAGTCAAATTTCTTCAGCCTCCTGAGATTGAAAAGGCACTGTTGCGCCTTCTTCACCACACTGTCTGTGTGTGTGTGCACCATTTCAGTTTGTCTGTGATGTGTACGACGAGGAACTTTAAACGTTCCAACTTCTCCACTGCTGTCCCGTCGAAGTGGATATGAGGGTGCTCCTTCTGCTGTTTCCTGAAGTCGACGATCATCTCCTTTGAGGTTATTTTACTGAAACCACGCTCCGAGTGCCCTCACCCCTGCCCAGTCATGTGAAATCCATAGATAATTTTTTTCAATTGACTGATTTCATATTTTTTTTACATGAACTGTAAGTCTTAAAAATTCTTGCATGTTGCATTTCTATTTTGGTTCAGTATATTACTCTAGCGTGGGCTATGCTGCAGTAAATGTAGGCCTACCTGTCACAAGAAAAAAAGTGACCGTGATGAGATGATAGGTCTACATGCATTGTGAAGTGTGCTCCATACTGAGATGGACTGTCTGTCCCTGAGCATTGATGATTGATCATGCAGAGAGCAGCGAGAAGGCCGTAGAGAAGGTAGATTTAGACACCACATACGCAGTTCCATTTCACATCCTGCTGTTAATTTACCGGTGTCTCGCAGTTATTTATCCCAGGAAAAGGGAGTGGTTTTGGGCGGTAAATCTTGGTAAATCTCAGTAACCCGGTTCCCGCCATTCAACGCTAGCAGTGATACAGACGAAATGCAAATGACCAATCTATAAAGGATTCTAATGCCCTGACAGTGTTGAGGAGCGGATATGACAAGAGATCTGACTCGATTTGAGATAAAAGTAGCAGCAAATGTGTTTTTACTTTGGGGTTCAAAGTACAAGTACGCCATATCCAATCTGACTCCACACATCAATGGATGTTGTTCAGTCATCTCTGCATGATAAACACAGACCTGCAGCATTGTTAACGGTTGGATTCCAGGGTTGTTCCACGAAATGAGTGCCTTTTGCATCCCTTTGATATTTTAAGTATAAATTAATTGTGCACCAATATTGACTTTTAAAAGTCTGTTATATTCAATGAAGTGCCCTTTAATATTGACCACATAGAGAATTCAATAAATGCCAAAATTCAGTATTCTGTGACTTCCAGGAAGATTTTGACCCACTCGACCCCCCCCCAATTCCCAAGGTTTTCATCATCATTAAAAAGCTCTATTTATTTGGTTGCTTTGACAAAGTCATTTCTGAGAATTAGTATTTATTTTATGTGATAAGTGATTAATTTACATCTGTAATTTTAAGTGCAAAAACAACAACCTTTCCCTTATTTGGGTCAACCCTGTTACGTGAACGCACTCTCGTTTTAATATGGTGAAACTATTCCTTTAAATATTTTTTCAAAATAATTATTGAACATCTAATAGTCAAATCATAGTGTTATAGCAGGTGAGATGACTCTACTCTTTTTTGACATTATTCTGGTATTTTGTGGTGTAAAACTGAGTTGGCCAACACACAAACCCTGTTACCCATAGATACACAGGATAGAAATGCTTTAGCAATTTAATTTTTTGTGAAGCTTGCTTTCAATTGCCCCTCCCTGCACACAACAAGCTTCCATTTGTTTCCCTTATCACAATATTTATGGCTGATTTAAGATGAAATCGTCAACCCTGTTACTTTATTTGGCACTTAATAGGCAATTACTATAGTATTTGCATAGTACCCTCTTGAGATGGGTAAATGTGTGCCCTTTACGACAAAATGTTGAAATTAGGTGAAATCAAAACAAATCAAAAATCACCAAGTTCCACACCTCAAAAGGCACCTAATATGTGGAGTGACCCACTATCATATCTAAAGAGTTATTGTATCTTGTTAATCCACTTTAATGGAAGCTTGACTTCGATTCACCACCAAAGGCTTTAGCTAAAGGAAAAACATGGCAATAATAAACTAGCAACAAAGCACCCCACCTAAGATCCTTCACTGAATAACGCTAATAATGAATTCTCGTTGGCTGAAAGGAGTCCCATCACCATAACAAGACACTAAAAGGTCCTTCTGATTCTGTGGCCTGGTGTCAGAGTCAGGAGCTTATGTCATTTTGTGTCGTGGGTGAGTGCAGTATAGTCATCTCTTTCCTCCATTGCTGTTAGCTGCTAGACAGAACCTCAGACATGACCACTCGAGCAACATTTGGATATCAACCCCAAATGGTTCTACCTGGGAGATCAATAATATAGCCTCATCCTACCCGTCTTCAGAAGGTGCTGATGGCCAGGGTTCTATCTGCAGGCTGGTTCATAGGCACACAGATATTTTGTGTGAAATGTACACTTATAACGGTTATGAGTGACGGTTATAAATGAAGCCCCGGGATGAATACAACAACTACAAGCCCATTCGGATCCAGTTCAGCTTGGCTTCACCCTCTCTTCATCCGCTCCTTGGTTTCTGGCTGGGAGGGGGAAGCTAATTCCTCTGGGTTGAGATGACTCCCTACGACACACTCAGTTCCCTCTCCCAATGGGGGGTAGCACTTCTCTCACTTTCCAACATGCACTCTGGTCTTACCTCAAACATACTTCTCTGAACAATATATCTCTCTGTGTCTCCAAGGTCAGTGGTGAACAGCCACTACGATACATGTTTATTCCACTAGTATTATCCATGCTTAACATAATGCTAATATTACACATAAGAATACATTATTTGTGATTTGTTATAGGGGGTATTTTAAGTAAAGTGTTGCTACAATGACATATGACAAATAGTATGATGGGAGTACAAATCGCCTAAGAGCTGAGAGGCATCACTATAGTGGTGAATCACTGATGGAAGAAACGCTTCTAGCTGTTGCTTTGTAATTGTCTCCGCCATATTTACATGTTAAAAAATGGAAACCTTTTGTGAGGCACCGGCTAGAATCTCTCCCATGAGTCAGAATGCCATTACATATTCATGGCTTTCTACGTGGAAAAAGCCATTTGAGTTCGAGGTGCCAGGGAGAGGTGAGCGAAGGCATGGATTAACAGAGGTGGCAGGGTTGATGAATACAAACATTTAGGCGATTATGTTTCTGATTGGAATTATGCTTGGCGGGCAGATTTATTCAAAGCATGGAGGACGATTTGATTCTCATCCCTCCTGTCATCTCTAAAGGAGTTTTGACATGCAGTGTATGCTGCTGGCTCCCGTTGGGATGTGATGGCATTCAGTTTTAAATGACCTTAAGAGTGATATAGAAGATAAGACTGAAAGTGAAACAGGCAATAAATGAGGTTATTCAATGGCAACACAATATTTCTATTGAATACGGAATTGAAAGACTGCACCAGTTTGAACCCTGACATGCTGTGATGCAACGGCAGTCTTCGTTAAATGCAGTCAAAACAGCTTTTGAAGGCACGCACAGCTACACTCACAGGAAACACTTCCTTAGAGGATAATTTATGTTCTTAATATGGGACATTGATCTTTAGCTTATTTGATGTTCTCTGTTTAAAGAATGAGCTTCATCGTTTACCTTTTGACCCGTTCCTCTTTCAGGACCGGATGCAACCGCCAGAGCTCTCTGATACAAGGCAATGAATGGTCCTCTGAGGATCCCTTGAGGGTGTTAAGCTAAAGCCCAGTAATCAAACTGACCTACAGTACACCAGTGTGTGATTGCTTGTTCGTCTAAGACCACAGTCATGTCAAAGGCATTGTTACAATCCACACACACTAAACATCAAACGTAACCTCAAAAAACAAAGGCAATATATTGTATATTTATGGAAGATAATGAAAAGAAAAAAATGCAAACTATCCACTAGCTGTTTTCAATGTCAACGTTTTTGGCTCTTATTGATCTTGGTTACAACCACAACAACCCCTATTTTTAACACCATGGCAACCTTTTCTCAGAGCACAGATAGACAATAGAGCTAAAGTTAAGGACGTGCACATTAATAGCTCCAGTTGATTCCACGGCTCCAGAGCCAAAAGTCAACGTGTCATGACAACAACAAAGTGAACAAATAGACAAACTCATGAATAAATGCAAACATGTTTAAATATGCACATAAATCAGTCTGTCCATGGTTTTCTGATGACAACTTGTGCAAAGTTTACAGAGCTGTGCCCCCGTGCAGCCGAAGTGGGGTGGGCAGCCCCCTGCTGGCCCTGGAGAAGACACCACCACCACCTCAGACCTCCATTTACAATCAAAATACAGTTTAGCCGCCACAGTTCCACTCCCCTTCCTTTGTGTTTTGCCGCTAAAGGATCTTCTATATTCCGACTGCAGTACGGTGCTGTGTCAAAGCGTACAGCGTGTCTGGTAGACTGACAGGCCTGTTTATATGCAGAACTCTACATAACCATCCGCCACCTTGGGAGCAGCAGGGCCTCCCAGCCTGAATGATAAAGTTCACATTGGCTAAAGTAGACTGAGATGAACAAACGGGTCTATATCAAAGTGAATCTCAACATGCCATGATTTGTTACACACGCTCACGTAAAGATTACATTTCTGGTCACTTAGGGTGATCAGTGGTATTTCCAGCCAGCCAGTCATAGGCCTACACCTACCCACCATACATACAGTTAAAGTCGGAAGTTTACATGCACTTAGGTTGAAGTCATTAAAACTCGTTTTTCAACCAACCCACACATTTCTTGTTAACAAACTATAGTTTTGGCAAGTAGGTTAGGACATCTATTTTGTGCATGACACAAGTCATTTTTCAAACAATTGTCTACAGACAGATTATTTCACTTAAAATTCACTGATTCACAATTACAGTGGGTCAGAAGTTTACATACACTAAGTTGACTGTGCCTTTAAACAGCTTGGACATTTCCAGAAAATTATGTCATGGCTTCAGAATATTCTGATAGGCTAATTGACATAATTTGAGTCAATTGGAGGTTTACCTGTGGATGTATTTCAAGGCCTACCTTCAAACTCAGTGCCTCTTTGCTTGACATCATGAGAAATTCAAAAGAAATCAGCCAAGAGCTCAGAAAACAAGTAGACCTCCACAAGTCTGGTTCATCCTTTGGAGCAATTTCCAAACGCCTGAAGGTACCACGTTCATCTGTACAAACAATAGTACGCAAGTATAAACACCATGGGACCACGCAGCCGTCATACCGCTCAGGAAGGAGACGTGTTCTGTCTCCTAGAGATGAATGTACTTTGGTGCAAAAAGTGCAAATCAATCCCAGAACAACAGCAAAGGACCTTGTGAAGATGCTGGAGGAAACAGGTACAAAAGTATCTATATCCACAAGCCACTGCTCCAAATCCGCCATAAAAAAGCCAGACTATGGTTTGCAACTGCACATGGGGACAAAGATCGTACTTTTTGGTGAAATGTCTTCTGGTCTGATGAAACAAAAAATATAACTGTTTGGCCATAATGACCATCGATATGTTTGGAGGAGAAAAGGGAGGCTTGCAAGCCAAAGAACACCATCCCAACCATTAAGCATGGGGGTGACAGCATCATGTTGTGGGGGTGCTTTGCTGCAGGAGGGACTGGTGCACATTACAAAACAGATGGCATCACGAGGGAGGAAAATTATGTGGATATATTGAAGCAACACCTCAAGGCATCAGTCAGGAAATTAAAGATTGGTCGCAAATGAGTCTTCCAAATGGACAATGACCCCAAGCATACTTCCAAAGTTGTGGCAAAATGGCTTAACGACATCAAAGTCAAGGTATTGGAGTGGCCATGACAAAGCCCTGACCTCAATCCTATAGAAAATTTGTGGGCAGAACTGAAAAAGCGTGTGCGAGCAAGGAGGCCTACAAACCTGACTCAGTTACACCAGCTCTGTCAGGAGGAATGGGCAAAAATCCACCCAACTTATTGTGGGAAGCGTGTGGACGGCTACCTGAAATGTTTGACCCAAGTTAAACAATTTAAAGGCAATACTACAAAATACTAATTGAGTGTATGTAAACTTCTGACCCACTGGGAATGTGATGAGAACAATGAAAGCTGAAATAAATCATTCTCTCTACTATTATTCTGACATTACTGGCCCAACACTCTCAAACGACATTTACATTACTCTTAGATTATCCTTAGAATAAATTGAATTCATAGAATACAAATCATTCTCTCTACTATTATTCTGACATTTCCCATTCTTAAAATAAAGTGGTGATCCTAACTGACCTAAGACAGGGAATTTGTACTAGGATTAAATGTCAGGAAATGTGAAAAACTGAGTTTAAATGTATTTGGCTAAGGTGTATGTAAACTTCCGACTTCAACTGTACGTATTAGACAGCAAACAAGTCTTCAACAAGGCATGATTATTTACACATGCTCATTAGTAGTTGTTGAATTGTAAACGATATGTAATTGCTTTGATCCTACTGTTATAGTTGAGCCTATAATTGTTTGCAATGAATCTTCCATTTCAAGTGCTTTTTGATGATCTCATCAGCAATGCAGAATTAATATTATCTGAGTGTTCTCCTCAATCTAAGTAGAGGTGTGATAGTGGATAACTGACAGGTTGTACCTTCATCTCAGATAATGTGATGCAACGTGTGAACAGGAGAGGCAGGTAATGACTAACACAATGTAAAGTGTCCCCTGTTTGAAATACATAATTCTCCAAGTGCATAAGAAAAATATTGCCTGGTCGCTCTCCCTCCTGCTGGCAGGGAGCCTAGTTACCACTTTCTCAAATAATTCTGTTAGTTACCATTTTCACTGGCATGACAGTCCTTATGTTCTCCAGCACTGGATACAGAGACCCGTGTCCTTCATGGTTGTCAGCCCTCCCTCACACATCGATCTGGCCTGCTTTAAGTGCATTAGACCTCCGTGTTTCAAAGACACCATCCTTAGGTCTGATCCCCTTAGTGCTGCTTTGACTGTCTAATGTGTGTGTTGCACTGCAGTTTGGATGTACTCTACTGTAGCTAGGTCTGGATACCAGAGATCACCTTCCTTGTCTGAAAGTGTAATGCTTACGTTACATTTTCATTCTAGTCATTTAGCAGACACTCTTATCCAGAGTGACTTACAGGAGCAATTAAGGTTAAGTGCATTGCTCAAGGGCACATCAACATATATTTCACCTGCCAGGCTCTGGGATTCGAACCAGCAACCTTTCGATTACTGGCCCATCACTCTCAACCGACATTTACATTACTCTTAATTTATTCTTAGAATAAATTGAATTCATAGAATACAGTACAGTTGCTGTCATAATAGTTTATTTCCTTTTCTTAAGGATGACTGAGCTAATGAGATCATTTAGGTTGTTTGCCCTCTGAGCAGGCTTTGATACAGTGCAAATTATTTTAATTTGACTAAGGCCATCCTGGAGGACAGCTCTCCCCTTGCCTGGCTGATCGGTGAAGTGCTCTTTAATTGGTTTAAACTTTGCTCTGGCTACCTTGGGATCCACACACTTAATTTCAGCAAAAGGTCAATATCAATAAATCCAATGCTGAGAGAGGGAGAGATGGAGAGGGGAGAGAGGCAGTCTCTGCAGTCTCTTCACTTTACCTGACCACCACGAGGGTAGAGAGCTAGAGAGCTGACCCTGGCCACCACCACACACCAACAGGGGTCTAGGAAGAAGATTAGAATTTCAAGCTCTGTCGGTCCACCCTCTTGTCAGCTGTTTATTGCCTATGACCTTAGCAAGATGAGGTCAGATTTTCATATTATAGGAAACCAACTCCTTTGGCACAATTGGTAGCAATATATTCAACAGGGCACAATAAAATGGACAGAAAGGCAATGGGAGAGAGGAGAAAAGGATGTGGACAGGGGGAGGTAAAGATATGGGACAGGTGGTCAGTTTAAAGGTGCAAAGCAAAAGAGACTATACAAAAGATTGTTTGCACTATGGAATAGATGAGGATGAACAGAGAGTGATATGAAATGCAATCTACTTTGGAAGGCCTTTCTCATTGTATCAGACCCCCTTTCATGTTTGGGCACTAGGCTATCCCAGCTCTAGAGGAAGCTAGCAGCGGGGATCCAAGGCCAGAGGAGGGGTGAGGGAGGAGAGAGCCTGCAGCACTCCAGGCCCCCAGGGAAAGTTCCATGGCTCCTTGCTCCCCCCTCAGGATTTAATTCACCCAAATGGAGAGATGAACAGCCTCGCTGATTACATGTCTAATGCTTTCTGCACCTCATCGCTCTCTAAAACCCAAGAGGGTGTCAAGTGTCAGTTTGCAGCGGGTTGGACAGAGTCAGGAGCAGGACACAGAACTGGAGTAAAAACGTACTTTACTCGAATAAATCACAAACTAATTCCATGCAGTGAAAAATATTCCAGCTCGACACAAAAGAGTGACCACTTAACAAAGAACAAACACACACAAAACCATGTGGGAACCAGAGGGTTAAATAGGGAATAAATGATAAGGTAATGGAAACCAGGTGTGTACAATAAAGACAAAACAAATGGAAAAAGAAAAGTAGATCGGTGGCGGCTAGAAAGCCGTTGACGTCAACGCCGCCCAAACAAGGAGAGGTACCAACTTTTGAGGAAGTCGTGACAGAGGGACACACACAAACACACAAACACACACACACTAGTCATATAGCCAACAAAACTCCCTTACAAAAAACATGTGAAAAAAAAGTGAAAAAACACATTTATAAAAATTCACAAGTCAAACACGTGTGACACACACTACCTTTCAAAAGTTTGGGGTCACTTAGAAATGTCCTTGTTTTTAAAAGAAAAACAATTTTTTTGTCCATTAAAATAACGTCAAATTGATCAGAAAGTGAAGACAGTGTAGACATGATTAATGTTGTAAAATACTTTTGTAGCTGGAAACGGCTGATTTTTAATGGAATATCTACATAGGCGTACAGAGCCCATTTTCAGAATCCATCACTCCAGTGTTCCAATGTTGTTCCACGTTTTGTTAGCTAATCCAAGTTCATCATTTTAAAAGGCTTATTGATCATTAGAAAACCCTTTTGCAATTATGTTAGCACAGCTGAAAACTGTTGTCCTGATTAAAGAAGCAATACAACTGGCCTTCTTTAGACTAGTTGAGTATCTGGAGCATCAGCGTTTGTGGGTTCGATTACAGGCTCAAAATGGCCAGAAACAAAGACCTTTCTTCTGAAACTCGTCAGTCTATTCTTGTTCTGAGAAATGAAGGCTATTCCATGCGAGAAACTGTCAAGAAACTGAAGATATCGTACAACGCTGTGTACTACTCCCATCACAGAATAGCGCAAATTGTCTCTAACCAGAATAGAAAGAGGAGTGGGAGGCCCCGGTGCACAACTGAGCAAGAGGACAAGTACAATAGAGTGTCTAGTTTGAGAAACAGACACCTCACAAGTCCTCAACTGGCAGCTTCATTAAATAGTACCAGCAAAACACCAATCTCAACATCAACAGTGAAGAGGCGACTCCTGGATGCTGGCCTTCTAGGCAGAGTTCCTCTATCCAGTGTCTGTGTTATTTTGCAGCATCTTAATATTTTATTTTTATTGACCAGTCTGGCTTTTTCTTTGCAACTCTGCCTAGAAGGCCAGCATCCTGTAGTCGCCTCTTCACTGTTGATGTACAGACTGGTGTTTTGCGAGTACTATTTAATGAACCATCTGCCTCCTGTGTCTGCATCTTGGTCTTGCCCTGTGTCGTTATTGCATGAACTGGCCATGACTGACCCAGCAGACAGACCGGTTCCGCAACACTGTCTCCCTGCAGAGAGCCACCATTGCAAAACATGAGGAGCTACATCAGAGCCTTATGGAAGGTCTCCATACGCTGTCGGGATGCCATGACCAGGTTTTCAAGACATACTAGAGAAATTCCATGGACTATCTATCAGGCAGCATGCCAACGGAGACCTCCCGGATGCTCAGTAATTCCCCTGCCAATGAAGATTTTGTACAGCCTACCCTGGCTTCCCGAGAACCCCGCCTACCTCCTCCTGAGTGCTATGTTGGGGACCCTGGAATCTACCAGGCGTTTCTTTTCCAGTGCTCCTTCATCTTTGAGCTGCAGTCCTCTTCGTTCCCTTCGGACCGTTCAAGAATATCTTATAACGCTAATGTCTGGTAAAGTGCTCTCCTGGGCTATGGCGGTTTGTAAGCAACAATCCACCATTTGCATTCGTTTGGAGGATTTTATGACGGAGGGGAGGAAGGTATTCGATTCTCCGGTGTCCGTGAGAGAGAAAGCAACTTCAATTATGTTAAAAACCCCGTAGTGTGGCAGACTACGCAGTAGACTTTTGCACGTTGGCCGTCGAGAGTGCCTGGAACCCGGAGTCTCTGTTCGATACCTTTCTTCATGGACTATCCGAGGAGATTAAAGATGAGCTCGCAGCTCGGGAGTTACCCCTGGACCTCGACTCTCTCATAGCCTTAGCAATAAGGATCTACGGGAGCGCAGGAGGCATGATGAGGTCTGATTTTGGCCCCACTCATTCATCCACGGCTGCTTGCTTGCCCCGAAGAACTCCGGAAGTCCCCGACGCCTGCATTTCCGAGAGGATCGAAAGCAACTAATTCTCTACAGTGCCTATGCAATGGGGCAGAGCTAGCCTGTCGCCTCAGGAACGAATACAGAGGCTTAACTCCAACAGTTGCATGTATTGTGGTGCTAAGGGCATTACAAATCCGCCTTTTCTAACTCCATTTACTCATACTCTCTTCCATGTCATTCTGCTGTGGGGTGACAGGTCTAAATCTCTCCGAGTGCTCATTGACTTTGGAGCTGATGAGAGTTTTATGGACGCTACTCTAGTATCAGAGCTTGATATCTCCATATCTCCAACTCCTCTCCATTCCCATGGATGCCAGAGCACTGGATGGACTCATTGACCTGCGTGTGTCAGGCAATCGCAGTGTCCATACAGCTTCTTCTCATTGAATCTCCCCATGTTCCTGTTGTTTTTGGATTCTCATGGCTCCAGAGGCACAACCCCGTTATTGTCTGGACCACTGGTTCTATCCTGGGTTGGAACCCATTCTGCCTTTCACATTGCCTTAAAGTGGCACAGCCTGCCCCGGGACGTCCTCCTGCGGGCTCTGGAAAGCCTTGGATTTCTCTGCTGTTCCCGCGAAAAAACAGGACCTCCTGGAGGTGTTCAGCAAGGCTCGCGCCGCTATTGATCTCCTCCCGGGCACAACACCGCCTCGTGGGCGGCTATATTCCCTATCTGGCTCTGAGACCAAGGCTATGGAGGAGTACATTGAGGACTCTCTGGCTTCTGGGAGCATTTGTCCGTCTGCTTCCCTGCCATCACAGGGTTCTTCTTTGTGGTAAAAAAGGACAAGACCCTGCGTCCATGTATTGGCTCTCGGGGCCTCAATGTCATCACAGTGAAGAATCGCTACCCTCTACTACTCCTCTCCTCAGCTTTCGAACCTCTCCAGGAAGTGAAGGAGACAAGTGGAAGACGGCCTTCAGCACAGCTAGCGGACACTTTGAGTACCTGGTCATGCCGTTTGGACTCACCATCGCTTCCGCGGTGTTCCAGGCCCTGGTCAACGATGTTCTCCGTGACATGTTGAATAGATTTGTGTTTGTCTACCTCGATGACATCCTTGTTTCTTCCATTTTGCTCAAGAACACATCCTCCATGTCCGACAAGTCCTTCAGTACCTCCTAGAAAACCAGTTGTTCGTGAAAGCTGATAAGTGCAAATTCCACCGCTCCACTATCTCCTTTCTGGGATACGTCATCGCTGAAGGGAGTGTTCAGATGGATCCTGAAAAGGTGAGAGCGAAGGTGGATTGGCCCCAACCCACATCCAGAATGCAGCTAAAATGTTTCATGGGATTTGCTCATTTCAACCACGGCTTCATTCGGGGCTACAGCACCCTGGCGGCTCCCCTCTCTGCACTCACTTCTCCCAAGGTGTTTTTGGACCTCAAGCGTTGGTTTACTACAGACCTCATCATCAGGATCCGTCCCGTCAGTTCTTGGTTGAGGTTCTGACTTTGGAGTGGGGGATTTTCATTTGTGTTTTTCATAGCTGTCTATTTACCACCACAAACCGATGCTGGCACTAAGACCACACTCAACGAGCTGTATAGGGCCATAAGCAAATAAGAAAATGCTCATCCAGAGTCAGGGCTCTTGCTGGCCGTGGATTTGAGTGCAGGAATATTGCAATCCGTTTTCTTGTTGTCCGTTTTCTTGTTGTTTTTTTACCAGCATGCAACTAGAAAAATAAATATTCTAGAGCACCTTTACTCCACACACAGAGACGCATACAAAGCTCCATTTGGCAAATCTGACCATAACTCTATTCTCCTGATTCCTGCATAGATTACCAGGAAGCGTCCTCAGAGCACATACTGACAAGCTGGCAAGTGTCTTCACTGACATTTTCACTCTCCCTGATCCATGTTGCAAGCAAACCACCATAGTCCCTGTGCCCAAGGACGCCAAGGTAAAGTGTCTAAATGACTACCGAACCACTCACATCTGTAGCCATGAACTGCTTTGAAAAACTGGTCACGGATCACATCAACACCGTTATTCCAGAAACCATGGTCCCAATCTAATTTGCAAAACGCTACAACAGATCCACAGATGACTCCAGGCACTCCACTCTGCCCTTTTCACCAGGATAATTGACTACAGCTCAGTGTTCAACACCATAGCGCCCTCCAAGCTCATCACTAAGCTAAGGAGCCTGGGATGGAACACCTCCTTCTGCAACTGAATCCTAGACTTCCTGATGGGCTGCCCCCATCATAACATTTAAGGTCAGGGTGAGAACACATGGTTTTCTTCTCACATGTGAAAGGTGGCTTTAACATGTGAACTCAAATTTTAATTTAAGTGAAAATATGGTTTCACATGTGAAATTTGAGCTCAACATGTGAAAACATGTTGAAAGTGATTTCTCATTTGAAAATGTTACCTGTTTTTTTTGCAAGGTCCTTTTCCCCAGCCACTACTATCATCAATCATGATATTGTGTCAACTGTCAATCATCTCTCAACATTTAAAGCCTCTCATTTGTCATGTGTGACTTTGATTGTCCAGCTACGACTATTCGCAATTAGCCAAGCTTATTCACTGGGGTCTTTTCGCTCTCTCTCTCTCTCTCTCTATCAGCTGAATGGGGAACACAGTGGTCGACATGGCTTCTGTAGAGCAGTGTCTACCGCTGCACAATGGAGCAGTAATTGGGTGATTATTCTGTCTGGTCACCATGCATCACTGCCCATATGACCTCACAGAAAACCATCATCAGCCAAGGGAAATGGGCTTCTCCTGCAATCAGCCAGGGCTGAAAACTGACTTCCCCAGCAACTCGCTAACATCAGTATTAACTCATGACATGATTTGCAGAGGAGGGAAGCTGACATTAGCGATAGAGGATAGTTGTGGATACTAGACTGCATTCCTGCTACACACAGACACGTGCGCATACAGAGGCCCGCCGTAAATACATCTCTTTCTCTTTATTCTATTCTATTTGTCCATCGAAATTCCACTTCGCTATGCCTGCCCACATACAACATTCAATGGGGCATCATTTACCATTACGGCTTATAATCAATCAAGCATGTTTACCAGGTTGCCTAGAGGGTATACGTGGATGGAGAAATAAGAAAGAGTGAACAACAATATGACCAGGGAACAAATTGAAAAGGGTTTGTGTTCCATCAAGTGAAACCATCACAGCGTCACTAATTCCCTTATTGAGGGGAGAGCCAATAAGCACGATTAACAGACCACCTGCAGAGGCAGAACACTACTCTGCGTATCGTATCCAACCCTCCTGTATACTGGAGCCAATCTACAACAGTTACCTTCACATTACTGAGACACACAGCACTATAACCACACATAGCAGCTTTAGCTCTTTGACTAGAGCACAGCTCAATGTGCGCTGCGACAAGTACAGTAAATGCACATACAGTATCATGAAATCAATGCCTCACGGTCGATTCCAGAGACAGGTACGTATGCTGTATGTTCTCCATCTGAGTGCTTTCAGACCTAAAATCCATCTCTCTACCTGTTCATCCATGTTGATGACCTGAGGAGTTATGACCTCATCACCACATACTGTATGATTTCACACGTCTCAAGGAACCCTGCTTGATCGGCTCTCCATGAAGGCATGAAGGACACTAAAGGAGGGTGACTGTATTGTTGTAATGGCTCTGGTAAAACAGCCATCCCTGTTCCTCCTATCCCATCAAAGTTAGAGGAACACTGCCGCTACCTCAGGCAATCTCAAACCTACTTCAAAATTGTACCTCTCTCACTCCCATCATTGTCTTTGGGGGACACAGTGGCAGAAGGTGAAGCGACACATGTTCCCCTCGTCAAGGACGAAGGGTCATCTGTGCTGGTCAGCACCAGTGGGATGGTGCCAGGGATGACAGCTCGTCGTCACATGTCCCGCATCACGCCGTGACAGTCTGAGACGATTATCCCAATCAACTCAGGCCTGGGCGGCTAGCCGCCTAACAGGATTTCATGTCCGATTAGGTTAGGAGGTGCTGGCACTCATCCCCAGGGACGGCTCTCTCATAGGCAGCTCTGCCAGAGGAGAAGAAGGTTACCTGGGATGGAGCTCCTGTGGAGTGGGTGTTGGGGGGAAGTGGAGTGGGTCTCCAAAAAGGTTAAGTCAATCTGGCTATTCTAGTCTGCCACTTTTTAAAAAACCTCACTTGGCCCAAAATACAGCCATGTGTGTGGAATAGTGAAATTGAAAAATATTTTTTGCTGATGAAAAACAAAATAGCTGAGACAATCGGGTGGGTTCACCATCTCTCACCTCTAAATACAGAACTGCATTTCAAATCTGCCTGGGAGTAGTCTAGTCAGTAGGGGTGATGGCTCTGAAAATGCTTTGATAAAAACGGAGAGAGTTGACCAGTGAGGCGTGTGATGCAAATTAAATTCCTCTAACAGAGAATCTGATTGAAGTCAGAGAGGAACTGGCCAAGCTGAACACAGTCAGATCCCACAAGCTCATCATCTCTGCCTCGGGCTCCTTGGCTTGCAACAAGATCCCCCCCCCCCCCCCCCCCCCCCCCCCCCTCAGACCCACAGATGTGGCGGCAGCCTCATTTAAATACCTCGCTCAAACGTGGGCCGTGTCTCTCCAGCCACCAACTGTAATGGCGCGTGGCAGGCAACTTTCAGTTGAGACAGGGGAGTCTGGGTCGTTTTTAGAAGCAGATGAGGCCCACAGAGTAGTGTCATGGCTGCCATGTCTATCCATGGCTCTGCTAAATCACAGTAGTCATAGGCTCAGGATCAGCATTGCTAATATTAGATCCTGCTGCCAGACAGATGGAGAAAGGGAGGGAGGGTCGGTGAGGGAGGCCCTGCGCCCAATGTGACAGATAATACCCGTCCGCAGCCCCTGAGGTACGTTAGCGATACTTATTTAAACAGCCTGGCTGAATGTTGCTCTTTAAATGGAATGAAATAGTCCCATCAAGGAGCCCCACACTCCACTCCCCCCAGTTATGGCTTTCCCACTGCTCAAAAGGCCTCCCGTTGCCGTGTTAGCCGAGTTGATTAACTGTAAGTGGAGCTGACTTGGCGTAGAAGACAGCGGCGGATAATATGGTAGTGTTGGAGGTTGGGTGGAAGGATTGTGGGAGAAAACAAAATATGGGGGATCTACATCACCTTTCATTTCAACTCTTTTAACCAAAATGTGCCTTTGGAAAGGCAATACTCCGTCTAGCCTGCTTAATATTCCCCTCACACCTTGATCCACATTGAACTGTATATACTTCCTTGGAGAGGAACAGGTTATAATATTCCTGCAGTAAGGAACAGCTTATAATTCCCCTGCAGTAAGGAACAGGTTATAACATCCCTGCAGTAAGGAACAGGTTATAACATCCCTGCAGTAAGGAATAGATTATAATATCCCTGCAGTAAGGAACAGGTTATAACATCCCTGCAGTAAGCAACAGGTTATAACATCCCTGCAGTAAGGAACAGGTTATAATATCCCTGCAGTAAGGAACAGGTTATAATATCCCTGCAGTAAACAACAGGTTATAATATCCCTGCAGTAAGGAATAGGTTATAACATCCCTGCAGTAAGGAACAGGTTATAACATCCCTGCAGTAAGGAACAGGTTATAACATCCCTGCAGTAAACAACAGGTTATAATATCCCTGCAGTAAGGAACAGGTTATAACATCCCTGCAGTAAGGAACAGGTTATAACATCCCTGCAGTAAACAACAGGTTATAATATCCCTGCAGTAAGGGACAGGTTATAACATCCCTGCAGTAAGGAACAGGTTATAATATCCTTGCAGTAAGGAACAGGTTATAATATCCCTGCAGTAAGGAACAGGTTATAATATCCCTGCAGTAAGGCACAGGTTATAATATCCCTGCAGCAAACAACAGGTTATAATATCCCTGCAGTAAGGAACAGGTTATAACATCCCTGCAGTAAGGAACAGGTTATAACATCCCTGCAGTAAGGAACAGGTTATAACATCCCTGCAGTAAGGAACAGGTTATAATATCCCTGCAGTAAGCAACAGGTTATAATATCCCTGCAGTAAGGAACAGGTTATAACATCCCTGCAGTAAGGAATAGGTTATAATATCCCTGCAGTAAGGAACAGGTTATAATATCCCT
Source organism: Oncorhynchus mykiss (assembly GCF_013265735.2). Classification (NCBI taxonomy): domain Eukaryota; kingdom Metazoa; phylum Chordata; class Actinopteri; order Salmoniformes; family Salmonidae; genus Oncorhynchus; species Oncorhynchus mykiss. The sequence goes on from NC_048590.1 coordinate 24,195,526, forward strand.
GCAGTAAGGAACAGGTTATAACATCCCTGCAGTAAGGAATAGGTTATAATGTCCCTGCAGTAAGGAACAGGTTATAATATCCCTGCAGTAAGGAACAGGTTGTAATATCCCTGCAGTAAGGAACAGGTTATAATATCCCTGCAGTAAGGAACTGGTTATAACATCCCTGCAGTAAACAACAGGTTATAACATCCCTGCAGTAAGGAACAGGTTATAACATCCCTGCAGTAAGCAACAGGTTATAATATCCCTGCAGTAAGGAATAGGTTATAATATCCCTGCAGTAAGGAACAGGTTATAATATCCCTGCAGTAGGAAGAAACCTAGAGAGGAACCAGGCTATGTGGGATGGCCAGTCAGTCCTCTTCTGGCTGTGCTGGGTGGAGATTATAACAGAACATGGCCAAGATGTTCAAATGTTCATAAATGACCAGCATGGTCCAATAGTAATAAGGCAGAACAGTTGAAACTGGAGCAGCAGCACAGCCAGGTGGACTGGGGACAGCAAGGAGTCATCATGTCAGGTAGTCCTGAGGCATGGTCCTAGGGCTCAGGTCCTCCGAGAGAGAGAAAGAAAGAGAAAAGAGAGAATTAGAGAGAGCACACTTAAATTTACACAGGACACCGAATAGGACAGGAGAAGTACTCCAGATATAACAAACTGACCCTAGCCCCCCGACACATAAACTACTGCAGCATAAATACTGGAGGCTGAGACAGGAGGGGTGTGGCCCCATCCGAGGACACCCCCGGACAGGGCCAAAAAGGAAGGATATAACCCCACCCACTTTGCCAAACCACAGCCCCCACACCACTAGAGGGATATCTTCAACCACCAACTTACCATCCTGAGACAAGGCCGAGTATTGCCCACAAAGATCTCAACCATGGCACAACCCAAGGGGGGGGCGCCAACCCAGACAGGAAGATCACATCAGTGACTCAACCCACTCAAGTGACGCACCCCTCCCAGGGACGGTATGAAAGAGCCCCAGTAAGCCAGTGACTCAGCCCCTGGAATAGGGTTAGAGGCAGAGAACAAGTTATAATTGTCCTGCAGTGAGGAACAGGTTATAATGGCCTTGCAGTGAGGAACATGTTTTTATGGCCCAGCAGTATACTGAAGATATCTGGGGCTCTCACTTTAGTGTTTGTTTTATAGTTGAAATTCACAATGCAAAATGTCTAAATTGGTATTGTGTCTCAAAAGACATTCATTGTATTACTGAAATTTGGCCAATGAATGTGTGTGAGAGAGAGTGTGTGTCTGTGTGTATGTATGCATTAACCTCAACCTCTGCCCACTCTCTCTCTCTTGGGAGAGTAATAACCCGTTAACACACGCATGTTAAATATTTAATCCTTGTGCCTTTTGCCCAGGCTGTGTGTGTCCCCAAATCATGGGAGATCTCAGAGTGACATGACTCTTTGCCAATAAAAGAGAGAGAGAAAGATAGAGAGACAACAAAAGAGAGGAAGAGAAGACACAGAGACACAGGGATAGAGAGAGTAGATTGCACAGGGAGCAGCACAGCTCTGATTGGGTTGTTAATAACGAAACACACCAATCTGCTTGCCCTCTTCACTCTCAGAACAACACAACACAGAGAGGAGGAAAACAGACAAGGTGATTATTCGTGTTCTGCCAGCTCCATGTGGTTTTCTTTCCCAGCTCACAGAGAAACAGCAGGAAGTTCATTCTAATTTTCTCTCCCCAATTTGAGCAGCGAGATGGATACATCCATCCACTGACTGACAGGCAAGTGAATGTGTCAGTGAAAAACGAGCTCTCTACATTCACATCTAAAACATGAATATTATTCCAATAGCAATCTGATTATGCACCTCTCTCATGTTTTCTGACACCCCAGACAAGAAATTACCAAGCTTCCAAATACAGTTTACTTGAACTTCAAGAAAGCGGTAATATGTTTGTTTCATCATCATGCTCCTCGATAGATTGATTGGTGCAGTGTCCTATCTCTATAACTTCATGCAATAGGAATGCAGAGTTTTCTAAGCATGTTCTGCTCCTGTGGTTTACATTTAAATCTATCTCTGAGAGAGCGGGTGTGTCTGGGGGTTTGGCAGTCCAGAACTGTCTCCAGACGGAGCAGGCTGATTGGTTACCCTGGCTACAGCCAGCCCGGTGAAAGGCTTTGAGGAGGTAGACTAGAGCTGCCTTGGTGTACAGCCCTGTGGGCCTCACAGCCTGAGTACCCTGGCCAAGTATAGAGACCACAATACAGTGTGTGTGTCCACTGCATGCACAAGGGATCAAACAACTGCAGGAACTCTGGGGCTCAGTGAGACTATTCCAAATTAAATCCTTGCATACTGAGAAGTATCAGTGCCTCTGGAAATATGTAACCTTGGTTCAGGTTAGACACAGTAACTGCTCCCAATGCTGTGTTCTGTCTACATCATGTCCATTTTACCAAAGTAGTTTCAAAAGCCTTCTAAATCTTTCATCACTAACCACATATTCAAGCTAATCACCTGCTGTTCATGAAGGAAAATCATTCAAAAACGTACATGTGACGTACAGTGGTGGATCCAAAACCCCAACCTGTGTTTTCTCTGTCATTTGGATGTAACTACAGTAGATTGTCCTTTGGCTAATCCTGCAGTACCTGTATGCACGACTTCTCCGAGTACCTCAATACAGCTGAAATGATTCTTCATTATACTCCTGAGGTACCACAAAGAAGTTTTCTATCAAATGCATAACAAGCCGCAAAACCAAATCCCCTGGCTTTTCCAATTGTGCTAGCTTTTAAAAACCCACTCATCCTACAATAAATGACGCCACATATAATTCAACCATAAAACTGACATTTCAATTCACTTCCCAAAACCCAAATATTTTAAAAGTGTATTAATTACACTTTTTTAACCCACAATCCACTCTGTTCTGACACCTTCTGTTGTTTGCTCCAAACTGTACAAACAAGGGGCTTATTTTGTTTTTGGGATCACTTCAATGTGATCTATGCTGTCTTTAATAATGCATAGTCTTGCAGCTTAAAAACGACTCACTCTACAAGGTAAAAGAAGCTATTTTTACCTATAAATCTTTTATGTAGCCAAGCCGGTCAAAATGTTGCCTTTGTAAGGCTCAGCGTGCCATAAACAAGATGTTTGTTTATTTTGGCACATGAGGAGAAAAAGGCTCACCTCTCTTCATGGCCCGGGGCCAAAAGAAGAGCCATCTCTGATCAACAGTGGGACATCAAGGTGGGAGATGGCAGCTGCCCAGTTTACTTCAATAAACAGTAGACACACACATAGAAGTTTACCCTTGTTCCAACAACAAGAGATGCTTGTGTAGTTCTCACTGTCCTTTGTGATTGTGTAGCCTGAGTCTGTGTGTTGTATGTTACGTTGGTTCTCTGTGTCTGCAACCGTCTGCAAGTCTGGCCCTTTGTGTGTGTGTGTGTGTGTGTGTGTGTGTGTGTGCGTGTGTGTGTGTGTGTGTGTGTGTGTGTGTGTTGCACTGTGCCTGGCGACTTAATTCCAGGGCAGTGGCAATAAGAAGGGCGCAGGGCTGTCCTGACTTGTCACTTCTGATCAGGCCTGTGCCATTGAGATGGACAAGATGAGGGCAGTGTGTGAGCAGTGAGGAGACAGTCTAGCAGCCCTGGCATTGATGGACAGACATTCCTTGTCTGCCCCCTATTAGAGCCCTGTTGACATCATAGGGAGCCAAGCCTAGCAGTGCTGAGTAGCCTAGCCCACCAGTGATGTGTCTGTCGTCACAGACGCACAGGAACACAGCCACTGCTGCTGCCTGCCATCAATTGATACTGCTGTGGCCTTGATGCATTTACAAATCATCATAGGCAGCCTTCAGCTACCATGTATAATGGAAAGCTCTACTCTCATTCTCTCCTCCTACTCGCTCTCTATATTTTTCATCTTTCACACACTCACGCATGCATGCATACACACACCTACAGACCATTACAGTTACAAACAGCCATACTTCACCTGAAATGGATGCCCAGGAGTTTAAAAAAATAAAAGTACCATAAACTGAACATGAACCTCCAACCTTGATAAATGCAAAGCACATACAGTATAGAGCCAGTGTTATATAATACATGGGCCCTCCCCGGGATTATTAAACTGATTTTACACTGGGTGTCAGCAAGATTCCTTCTAGACAAATCTCTCACTGCGGAAAAACCATCAGCATCATCACTAGCTGTAATACACAGAGGACACAGTGCGGGCGAGGAGAGGAGAAGGGTGGAGAGGAGATGTAGAGCAGATGTTGAGGAGAGGAGATATAGAGGAGAGGAGATGTAGAGGAGACAAGATGTAGAGTAGAGGAGAAGAGATGCAGAGGAGAGGAGATGAGATAAAGAGGAGAGGAGATGTAGAGGAGAAGAGATAATGCGGAGAGGAGATGAGATAAAGAGGAGAGGAGATGTAAAGGAAAGGAGAAGTATCGGTGAGGAGATAAAGAGGAGAGGAGTTGCATAGGAGATAAAGAGTAGAGGAGAGAAGATGTAGAGGAGAGAAGATGTAGAGGAGAGGAGAAGTAGAGGAAAGGAGATGTAGAGGAAAGGAGAAGTAGAGGAAAGGAGATGTAGAGGAGAGGAGATGCAGAGGAGATAAAGAGTAGAGGAGAGAAGATTTAGAGGAGAGAAGATGTAGAGGAGAGGAGATAAAAAGGAGAGGAGATGTAGAGGAGAGAAAATAAAGAGGAGAGCATATGGAGAGGAGAGAAGATGTAGAGGAGAGGAGAAGAGATGCAGAGGAGAGGAGATGAGATAAAGAGGAGAGGAGATGTAGAGGAGAAGAGATAATGCAGAGAGGAGATGAGATAAAGAGGAGAGGAGATGTAAAGGAAAGGAGAAGTATCGGTGAGGAGATAAAGAGGAGAGGAGTTGCATAGGAGATAAAGAGTAGAGGAGAGAAGATGTAGAGGAGAGAAGATGTAGAGGAGAGAAGATGTAGAGGAGAGGAGATGAAGAGGAGAGGAGATGAAGAGGGGAGGAGATGTGGAGGAGAGGAGATGTAGAGTAGAGGAAATGAGATGTAGAGGAGATGTAGAGGAAAAGAGATGTAGAGGAGATGTAGAGGAGAGGATATTTAGAGGAGGAGATGTAGAGGAGAGGAGATGTAGAGGAAATGAGATGTAGAGGAGAGGAGATGTAGAGGAAATGAGATGTAGAGGAGAGGAGAAGTAAAGGAGAGGAGATGGAGAGATGACGAGGAGAGGAGATGAAGAGGGGAGGAGATGTGGAGGAGAGGAGATGTAGAGTAGAGGAGATGTAGAGGAGAGGAGATGTAGAGGAAAGGAGATGTAGAGGGATTCCACTGTTAGTTTAGGAAACTGTCAACAATCAAATATGTACCAAATGTAGAGGTTTTCCTTTCAACTGCATGTTCTAGTTGTGGACAGACCAGGAATGCTATGTTGCACTTAAATCAATTCCAAATGGTGAGCATCTTTTTCGGGTGTGGGAGAATACAATTGGTTGCCAGTCACAATGAGAGGGATTCACAAAATGAATAAAGGGTCACAAAATAGACATTCCCATGCTCTCCTTCTCACTTGTGTAATCCAGAACGAAGGGAGCCAGGGAAGTGAAAGGTTCACCGATAAAACGTACATGACTAAATGAATACATCCATAGTAACAATGATGATGCCTTCTGAAGGAGAAGGTAAAACATTTACTCTGCTTGGCTAGTGTGTGTTTGTGTATGTGTGTGTGTTGTTATTTTAGCTTCTGTGAAGAAAGAAAATAAGACGTACAATAGTCTATAAGGAGCATGAACAGTGGCCATCTTTAAAGAGGATACGTGGGAGAGAAAAGGACAAGGTAAGGGACAACGGTTAGTTGAGGTGGTGGGGTACTCTGTCTTATCAGTCAGACTTTAGAGCCAACTCCACCCACCCTTCCCCCTTCAAACCTTCCTAACCATCACAGGTGAAACAGACTGTCCCCAGAATCTCCAAAAGTGGCATTCACCAGGCATACTAGTAACAAATGGCCCCAATCTTCTCCACAATATCATAGTAATTCGGGAGGCATTTTGATATTTTACAGTTTGAATCCCAAAGCCCCTGTGCAGCAGAACACTAAGGTTGATAATCTGTTTAAAAAACAAACAGATTCTGATATATTGTGTGTGTGTGTTCGTGTGTGTGTGTGCATGTGGTTAGTGCTTGTTTGTTTTTGTTTACGGAGCCCAGTGACACCCTGTCAGTGCACGGGTCAGGATGACAAATCTCTCCTCTCCATCTACAGCCATGCATCTCTCTGCTGTTCAGTCAGGGCCATGTTTTCAGTGCTGCTCTGACACCTGGGCAGCCAGAGCCTGTTAAACTGCCCTGGCCCCAAATGGAGTTCTCATTTTCAAGGGGAACGGCTCCATGGCATAATGTACTTTGTCTTGGGAATGACTTTTTCTGGGACGTGCTTGGCTCTCTCCAGGATGGACATGGCTGGCTGACTCCAGGGGAGACAGACGGAGGCCAATGGCGAGGCTGACACATGTTGAGAGGCTGTGATGAGTCAATGACTGAGGCAGGCTCTGCGCAGCTCTGTCTGGAATGTTTTACATGTCCCCAACCTATTGTTTTTTTGTTTGTTTATTTGCGTTGTTTGTAACTTATTTTTTTTACTTATTTTGTACATAATGTTGCTTCTACCGTCTCTTATGACCGAAAATAACTTCTAGACATCAGGACTGCGATTACTCACCACGGATTGGCAGAATCCTTTTTTTCCTTTAACGAGTCTGACGAGCCCGACGCGAATGATATACTGCTTCCTCGGGAACAGGCCCCGATCCCCACGATTTGCATAAAGAGGAGGAAGAGAAAGAGGGGCCGAATTGCTGGCTGCCTTCTGAGAATTCGTAGGCGATCGAATAAACCCCCACTTCCCTCCATTCTGTTAGCAAATGTGCAATCTTTGGAGAATAAAATCGACCAGCTATGTGGAAGATTATACTACCAATGGGACATTAAAAACGGTAACATCTTATGCTTCACGGAGTCGTGGCTGAACGACAACACTATCAACATACAGCTGGCTGGTTACACGCTATACCGGCAGGATAGAACAGCAGCGTCTGGTAAGACAAGGGGTGGCGGACTATGGATTTTTGTAAATAACAGCTGGTGCACGATATCTAAGGAAGTCTCGAGCTATTGCTCGCCTAAGGTAGAGTCTCTCATGATAAGCTGTAGACCACACTATCTACCTAGAGAGTTTTCATCTGTATTTTTCGTATCTGTTTAAATACCACCACAGTTAGAGGCTGGCACGAAGACAGCATTGAATGAGCTGTATTCCACCATAAGCAAACAAGAAAACGCTCACTCAGAGGCAGCGATTCTAGTATCCGGGGTCTTTAATGCAGGGAAACAAATACGTTTTACAAAATTTCTATCAGCATGTTAAATGTGCAACCAGAGAAAAAAAAACTCTGGACCACCTTTACTCCACACACAGAGATGCATACAAAGCTCTCCCTCGCCCTCCATTTGGCAAATCTGTCCATAATTCTATCCTCTAGATTCCTGCTTTCAAGCAAAAATTTAAGTAGGAAGCACCAGTGACTAAAACAATAAAAAAAAGTGTTTGGATGAAGCAGATCCGAAAAGCCACAGGACTGTTTTGCTAGCATTGACTGGAACATGTTCCGGGATTCCTCCGATGGCATTGAGGAAGTAGTACACCACATCAGTCACTGGCTTCATCAATAAGTGCATCGATGACATCGTCCCCACAGTGACCGTACGTACATACCCCAACCAGAAGCCATGGATTACAGGCAGCATCCATACTGAACTAAAGGCTAGAGCTGTCACTTTCAAGTAGTGGGACTCTAACTCGAAAGCTTATAAGAAATCCCGCTATGCCCTCCGACGAACCATCAAACAGGCAAAGCGTCAATACAGGACTAAGATAAAATCATACAACACCAGCAGATGTGAGTAACACCTTTAAACAGATCAACATTCACAAGGCTCCAGGGCCAGACGGATTAACACGACGTGTACTACAAGCATGTGTTAACCAACTGGCAAGTGTCTTCACTGACATTTTCAACCTCTCCCTGTCCGAGTCTATAATACCAACATGTTTCAAGCAGACCACCATAGTGCCTGTGCCCAAGAACACTACGGTAACCTGCCTAAATGACTACCGATCAGTAGCACTCATGTCTGGAGCCATGAAGTGCTTTGAAAGGCTGGTCATCAACACCATTATCCCAGGAACCCGTGACCCACTCCAATTTGCATACCACACCAACAGATTCACAGATGATGTGATCTCTATTGCATTCCACACTGCCCTTTCCCACCTGGACAAAAGGAACACATGTGAGATTGCTAATCATTGAATACAGCTTAGCATTCAACACCATTGTGCCCTCAAAGCTCATCAATAAGCTAAGGACCTTGAGACTAAACACCTCCCTCTGCAACTGGATCCTGGACTTCCTGACGGGCCGCCCCAGGGGTAAAGGGTAGGTAACAAGACATCCACCACGCTGACCCTCAACACAGGGGCCCCTCAGGGGTGCGTGCTCAGTCCCCTCTTGTACTTCCTGTTCACTCATGACTGCACGGCCAGGCACGACTCCAACACTATCATTACATTTGCAGATGACACAACAGTGGTAGGCTTGATCACCGACAATGTCAAGACAGCCTATAGGGAGGAGGTCAGAGACCTGGCCGTGTGGTGCCAGGACAACAACAATTCTTGTCGACGGGGCTGCAGTGGAGCAGGTTGAGAGCTTCAAGTTGGTGTCCACATCACCAACAAACTAACATGGTCCAAGCACACCAAGACAGTCGTGAAGAGGGCATGACAAAACCTATTCCCCCTCAGGAGACTGAAAAGATTTGGCGTGGGTCCTCAGATCCTCAAAAGGTTCTACAGCTCGAGAGCATCCTGACGGGTTGCGTCACTGCCTGGTATGGCAACTGCTCGGCCTCTGACTGCAAGGTACTACAGAGAGTAATGCGAACGGCCCAGTACATCACTGGGGCCAAGCTTCCTGCCATCCAGGACCTCTATACCAAGCGGTGTCAGAGGAAGGCCCTAAATATTGTCAAATACTCTAGCCACCCTAGTCACGGCAAGCGGTACCGGAGTGCCAAGTCTAGGTCCAAGAGGCTTCTAAACAGCTTCTACCCCAAGCCATAAGACTCCTGAACATCTAATAAAATGGCTACCCAGACTATTTGCATTTTTTTATTTGATTTGATGGGTGGATGGGACAGGACAGGGTGGGGTGGCTCTCCTGCATAGGTCCTGCTCTACCTCGAAACCACCAAGCAGAGGTTACCCATACACCTTGCACTCCCTAGACTAGAGAGCTGTAATCATGAGAGCTGTAATCATGAGAGCCTTAATCATGAGAGCTGTTATCATGAGAGCTGTTATCATGAGAGCTGTAATCATGAGAGCTGTTATCATGAGAGCTGTAATCATGAGAGCTGTAATCATGAGAGCTGTTATCATGAGAGCTGTAATCATGAGAGCTGTTATCATGAGAGCTGTTATCATGAGAGCTGGTATCATGAGAGCTGTTATCATGAGAGCTGTAATCATGAGAGCTGTTATCATGAGAGCTGTAATCATGAGAGCTGTAATCATGAGAGCTGTAATCATGAGAGCTGTAATCATGAGAGCTGTTATCATGAGAGCTGTTATCATGAGAGCTGTTATCATGAGAGCTGTAATCATGAGAGCTGTTATCATGAGAGCTGTAATCATGAGAGCTGTAATCATGAGAGCTGTAATCATGCCCCACAACCAATCCCCTCAGCACATTACGACTTTAAAAGAGCCGAAGGGATAATGGCAGGACCTCGGCACAACGCAGACTCAACCCTAGAGGGGAGGACACCTCACTCCCCAGTGTCTCTCTTATAAACCCTGGCCTGAGCACTGGGGAGGGATTTAATTTTGCAGATAGATTGTGGCTTCTATCAATGTAATTATCTGCATCATTTCCAATCCCCCATATACCTTTTTGGGGTAAATATATACAGTATATATTTTTTTAATATATATTTCCTTTCCTTCTTCATTATTTTCCCCTAAACCTACCGCCCCTCCCATAATTGGAGTAAACTAATGAACAACAACACTTAGGCTCCTACTTCCAGCTATAATTCCAGCTATATTTATTTTATGGAGTATTTTTTACATTAGTTATCTTGTGTTTTAGTTATTTTTAGTCCCACCCTTCAGCTCCCGTCAATCCTTTCCCGGCTTAATAATTTAGCCTATGGATCAAGGCTCCAGCTCGTGTGTATATTCATCTTTTGACTGGGAACATTTCTCCACACCTCTGCTGTAATCCCTCCCTTCGCTGTCTCAACACACCTTCCACTTCAAACCCAGTGCCTATCTGAGTAAAGTAATGACTCCTCTTGAGGAATTAAAAAGGCATCATTAGCCAGCACCCGAAGGCCACATCTGATGTGCTGCTAGAAGAATGTTCTAGCTGACGCTGAGAGGGGGGAGAAAATCCAGCCAGATTAGTTTTAACTGTGGCAACACTATTTGTTGAATTTAACTGTGGTACACCTGTCTGTCACTTAAATAGCAATCCATCATCCAACCAATCCATGCATGTTACAGAGAAACAGGTGTAACAAGTGTTGTAAGTGTTGTATAATTGAACAGTTCAAACCCCTGATATTAGTGTGCATCCCTTTTGTTGTTGTAAGTGCCCTTTCTAACGTCGCACACTTCCTTCTCCTTCTACATTCTCCCTCATAAACATCCCCTGCCCCCCTTACCTCGTCCCTTTCTACTGTACCCACGTGGAAGAGGTAGGTTGATGAAACAGTGTCCCATGAATAATGTTAAAACACTTAGAATGAGTTTATATGGTCGCTGGCAGTGTTTTATAATGGTCTCCCACCATTATATTGTATTTCAGTCATTTATGGACTCTTATCTGTTGATTTGTGAATTGCTGTACATGCTATCTATCTGCTGTACTTGCTGATGTAGGCTACATGTTGTCATTGGGCTAGCATGGCTATTCACGTTGCCTTTCTTTGTTCATTTGTACTTTGCAGAGGAGTTTGGCATGTTAGGGCAGCACAGTATTTGTTCATTTGTACTTTACAGAGGAGTTTGGCATGTTAGGGCAGCACAGTATTTGTTCATTTGTACTTTACAGAGGAGTTTGGCATGTTAGGGCAGCACAGTATTTGTTCATTTGTACTTTGCAGAGGAGTTTGGCATGTTAGGGCAGCACAGTATTTGTTCATTTGTACTTTGCAGAGGAGTTTGGCATGTTAGGGCAGCACAGTATTTGTTAATTTGTACTTTGCAGAGGAGTTTGGCATGTTAGGGCAGCACAGTATTTGTTCATTTGTACTTTACAGAGGAGTTTGGCATGTTAGGGCAGCACAGTATTTTTTAATTTGTACTTTGCAGAGGAGTTTGGCATGTTAGGGCAGCACAGTATTTGTTCATTTGTACTTTGCAGAGGAGTTTGGCATGTTAGGGAAGCACAGTATTTGTTCATTTGTACTTTACAGAGGAGTTTGGCATGTTAGGGAAGCACAGTATTTGTTCATGGAGGTGTTTCCTGTAGCCTACTGCACAATGCCAACAATACGATGCCACACAACATGTATGGTGGTGTTATTCAAAGAATAGCTATTTTAATGGACTGACAGCCTCAGATGAATTTCATTTACCTCAGCGTCACGAGGGACATTTACATTAGAGCAGTACTTTCAATTATTTCTATTAGAGGACCTGATCTGGAAAGCCATCAAGTGAACTGGTGGGAAACATGCCACTCATCTGTAAGTGAAGAAGACATAACGTTTTACCTTGACAGAAGACAAACGAAGTCTGCCATCCACAAATAGGCTAAAGAGTATGGGCTATGTATAAAGATGAATAGAATATGTGTCTAATGGTTTTTCATTGAAGCGCTAAGAAACATAGAGATATGTGTGGAGATAAAGTGCAGCTATGGGTGATTGAATTTACATCTTCCTATAACATTGAATCTCACCTGGCTGTCACTATTCCCTGGGCTTAACAAATTCACACAAGTAACCAACAACAGCACAACTGTAGTTTAAAGCAGGACTTTCATTCATACATTTTATTCATCAGAGACACAAGGAAAGCAGAGTATAACAGCCAAGAGTATAATGCCAGCTAGGAGAAGGGAATAGGTGTGTCTGCGAGAGAGAGAGGAGCGCGATACAACGACAGGGCAGATGAACCACATTGGCACGCCTCCCTCTCTATGAATGCACAATGAGGCCGCTGGGCTTGTTAGCGCTCGTCTGGGAAGCCAGGAGTAGGGGTGAGGGGCTATCTTGGCTAACCCCTCTGCAATTCTATTACACTAGTTTATAGCTCTTGGCAAACGCACGGTGCACCAAAGATACTGAGAGAAGGGTGGGGTTAAAGGGGGACTGCTACTTAGCATCTCACAAGGAGACAGAGAGGGCACACAGGGAAACGAGTAGAAAAGGAAAAACAGGGAGAGAAAGAAAACATGACCATTATATTGAGTGACCAAGAAGCTTGACACGGCACGACACCGATGTAATAAGCATAAGAGGGGAACGGCCAGCGATCGAAAAGAGTTTCTTAGAACCTGTTAAACTGCACACTCATATACAAATCACACACAAGTACAACAGGTGGAGAGGACAACCCTTATATTCGGCCTTCTTACTACAGTGATCTCGGGAGAGAGAGATGTGCAAAACCCATGGTTGTGGTTGCATTTGTACCTGGCCTTAAAATAAACAAGGCTAGTCGGCCAGGAATGTAACCCATGGTGCAGTGATCCATCACACTGTGTCCTGTGTGTATGCCCTGCTCGCTGCTTTCCCACACGCACGCACACGCACGCACGCATGCACACACACACACACACACACACACACACACACACACACACACACACACACACACACACACACACACACAGCATCAACCAAAAGCTAATTGAGGAACAGAATAGGCTGATTGCAGGAAAGGCGTTTGGGTTTGTGTCTCTCTGTGGGTGTGTGGTGTGGGAGGTCTGGTGTAAAGAACAGGGCAGGCAGAGCACAGTAAACAGGTCATGACTGAGTGTGGCCAAGCGTAGTGCAGCAGCCAGATGCGCCATCCCATCCTATCCCCCGGCAGGCGCCTGACAGAGAGCTGTCCCTGAGGTACAGGAACAAACAGACCAAACTTGGCCGTGAATCAAACCTCAGAATAATTTATCTCCCATACATAAAGACAAACAGACCCAACATGACAGAGACTCAACACAACACATTAATACCTGGGCCTGGGAAAAGGCCGTAGACACTGTGCAGCACCGCGTCTTCACAAACTGGTATGATGTTACAGGAAAGGATTGGTGCCTCCACAATAGAGTATAGACTCTTTACTCATATGCCTCTAATGTAGACATAACCCACTGCTTGTCCAAAATAACACATTATTTTATCAATGTCTTCCAAGAGATATGTGAATTAATGTAACCTGTTATACTAAATGATGAATCCTTGTACAAGCGTATCATAAGCCTATTATTGTTGCCTATGATTATATCCGCTGTGTTGTATTGCTATTTTAACAACATTCTCAAATGTCCTTTTTTTGTGAACTTCTGATGCTTCTCTCAAGCCACCATTTTGCTAAAGACTGACAGAGAACAAAAAGCTACCCACATCACAACTACACCACAGTGCCACACAGTGGAGAAGATCGGAACAACAAATCCCTCTGTAAATAAAATCAATTAATGACTGTTAGATTATGCCACAGAGGGATTTTTATGGGCATGTCCTTTTCCTGTTAAAGTTTGATCACTCTCCAAAGGGAATCATGATACTTTAGAACACTCACAAATCATTCTGCTCAGCCGTCCAAGTAACTGTCCAGTGTTTCCAGATTTATATGAAATATGACCTATAATTAATTTCCAATATGAATGAAATTGTTTTCCATCCAAAAAAAGCTTTTTTTGCCCCCATTTTAAAAAGCAACTTTTCTGTGTTGGAATGGTGTGGGCGTATCCCAACAACAGTTGGTATACACCGGTCATGCGAGTAGACCGCTGATTGGCCAGCTCATCCTCCTCTCTGAGGAAGTAGCAAGCATTCTCCAAACACTCTGTTTGAGGAGATACACGTTTGAGGAGGGGTTTTTGATGTGTTTTTACTCCAATTTATGCTTTTGCCACATATACGAGTGCAGGATGAGTCAACAACATTATTTGGGTGTGAGTTAACAGAATATGAACTTTTAAAAGTGAGATATTTACTGGACATGTACTTTAACATGGCAGAGGGAGGCTAGACTACCATTATTGATCCTCTGTGTTCATCTCTCTCAGGTTTATTAGGAGAAATATATCCTACTGCACGCATCCTGAGCAGAGCCAGCCCTGGGCTGTGGTGTAGACAGCATCCAAGGAAGACAAAAAAAGGAACTGTAATAAAAAGATCCTTGGTCCTTGAAATATCATATTAGTAGACTATGAGTGAGGTAAACAGAGGCAGTCAAGACACCCCACCCAGACCCAGATCCGTTATAGGTCTACAGTACATTACCAGGCTGATTTCCCCTGGACCAACGGCCGCTCAGCACGTCTTTGTGTGCGCCCCTCAAGAAAAATATTGTGTTCTATAAAACTTCTCCATAAACGGCCAGGCACAATAAATCCAGGGTAGAAATATTAAGTGGAAGCAATATTTCTCTGGACTCGCTCCAGATTCATAGTAAAACTCAATAGTCGGGATGACCTTAACGTTAAAATATATATTATAGCAGGAAATAATGGCATTTCTTTCCAATGAAGGCATCCCTGAGAGGGAACTATTTTCAACCCACTTGAATTCCACTGGTGACACATCCATTAAAATAGACTATGAATACACTTGCAATAGATATGGTCACTGTTCATAACAAATGCAATTCTGTAAAAAAATTATTGTATTGAAAACAGTTATTGCATTTAAGAGTAAACCCAAGTCAAATACTGTACATGATCAAGGACAGCTGTTTGTGAAAATCCTGGCTCTGCGTAATGCTCTGCCACGTGTGAATGGACGGATTCGCCTGTCACACACACACACACACACACACACACACACACACACACACACACACACACACACACACACACACACACACAAAACTTTTGGAGCTCGCTGTTGCTCGGAATTTGATGTCAATTAAATGTCTATTCCACTTTGGCTTAACGTAATTTAGTTGAAATGACGTGGAAACAACGTTGATTCAACCAGTGTGTGCCGAGTGGGGAGCTTGAAACTTGGCAGCAAGTGCATCTTCCAGTAAGATAATAACCACAAGCACACATCAAAATGGTTAATAGGCCAAAAAACTCAACATGTTGCAATGGTCATCTCAGTCTCCCGACTTGAAACCCATTGAAAACCTGTGGTTTGAGTTTAAGAGGGCAGTCCATAAGCGCAGACGAAGTATATCAAAGATCTGGAAGGATTCTGTATGGAGGAATGGTCTAAGATCCCTTCCAATGTGTTCTCCAATCTCATAAAACATTTTAGAAAAAGGCTCAGTGCCGTTATCCTCGCAAGGTGAGGCATTCAAAACAATTTTGACCCCTATCTGTTTAAGAAAATAAAAACATTGCTTTCCCTTTATCAAGGATGTCAATCATTTAAATGTTTACATTTGAGTCATTTAGCAGACGCTCTTATGCAGGGCGATTTACAGTTAGTGCACTCATCTACAGATAGCTAGGTGGGACAATCACATATCACAGGGATAGAAAGTACACTTTTCCTCGAACAAGGTAACTATCAGTGGAGAGCTAGGGGAGGGGGGGGGGGAGTCAAGTGCAAGTGCTGGTTAGATTTTTTTTGTGGGGGGGGGGGGGGGGGGGGGGGGGTGTTGAGGTGAGGAGGATAATTATTTAAGATACTGTTTGAAAAGGTAGGGTTTCAGATGTTTTTGGAAGATGTCCTAGCTTCAGGGGGAAGCTGGTTCCACCACAGGACAGAGAAGAGCTTGGACTGGGCTGAGTGGGAGCTGCCTACCGTATGAGTAGGAGGGCCAAGAGACCTGAGGAGGCAGCACAGAGTGATCAGGTTGGGGTGTAGGGTTTCAGCATATAGCCTGCAGGTACTGAGAGGCAGTTCCTTCCAGAGGTAAGCTCCATTGTCTTGTAGTGGATGCGAGCATCGACAGGAAGCCAGTGGAGTGTATGAATGAGCAGGCGGGCTGCAGGCGGGCTGCAACGTTCTGGATAAATTGGAGGTGGTTTGATGGCACAAGTGGGAAGCCCAGCCAACAGTTGCAGTAGTCCAGACGGGAGAGGACAAGTGCCTGGATTAGGACCTGCGCCGCTTCCTGTGTGAGGTGGGGTCGTACTCTACGGATGCTGTAGAGCATGAACCTGCAGGAGTGAGTCAATGCTTTGATAACCATATGTAAAGGAAGTATTGATCTAAGAGATATAGAGTTATAGGTACACCAAGACGTATTTCAATATGGTATAGTATTTATCACTGATGTTTTCAAAAGGAGAAAGAGAACATGCAAAGCTGATGTTTTATTAATCAAAGCAAATGTACAAAGGGAATACATGTTCTACTGTAGAATCCTCCCAATTAGCCCTTCACATAAGTGGTATACTGTCTGTGATCCTGGCAGTCCAAACCACACTGGTCCTCACTTCAGACTCATCTGGACCTCGATTTCCAGCACATCTCCCTTAACAATTATGCAAAAGAATGCCAAGGCCTCTTGGCACACTTACCCACAAAAACCCACAGGAAACCTACATTCACTACCTGCTGAAAACTGCCGCTAAAACATGCCATTGTTGCTTTGCTAAAAGACACAACGTGCTTTTGTTACAGATTTCACATTAAGATAATTGCCTCTGGAGGGGTTAGATAGATGATATGATCAAAACATCCTAATGAGGAGAGTAGGGAGAGGGAAGGTAATGCAGTCCCTCCTTGATGAGGTCATAACAACCCCAACCTGCTTTGTGTGTTAATGATGCAACAGCCAGCAATTTTTGGACACTCGTTCCCTAGTGAAGGGTCGGCTGTCTGTGAGCGGAGGAAGAGTCCATCCTGAGAAAAGAGAGTTAGAGCGATACATAGAGGGTAAAGAGAGAGGGGAGAGAGGATCCAGGCAGAGGAGACTGTAGCTACCTAGCTAGTGCTGTGCCTTTAAAACGCCAGGCCCCTCCTTCCTCCACACAGTCAGAGCGGAGAAGCAAAGCAAGTTGTGCTGGCAGGAGCCTGAGCCTCACGATAAACCCTGGCATCAGCCTGCCTTCATCCGGCAGTCAGCGAGGACACTTCAGGGCGCAGGGGCAGAGAGACGGGACGGAGAGAGAGT
Organism: Oncorhynchus mykiss; assembly: GCF_013265735.2. NCBI lineage: Eukaryota > Metazoa > Chordata > Actinopteri > Salmoniformes > Salmonidae > Oncorhynchus > Oncorhynchus mykiss. Next base: position 24,212,900 of record NC_048590.1, read on the forward strand.
GAGACAGACAGAGAGAGAGAGAGAGAGAGAGAGAGAGAGAGAGAGAGAGAGAGAGAGAGAGAGAGAGAGAGAGAGACATATTGGCGTCAGGAGCAGCCTCCAGAGGGCTCTGACTGATACAGATCCTCTCCACAGCTCTGTACGCAGTAGCTCTTTCTGCTGTTTCCTGACGCTGGCAGGGTTGATGAGGATGGCGAGTGGCTTCTTCTTTTCCACAGCATCGTCACTAGAGCAACGGTAGCATCAGCATCTACAGCAGCAACAGCTTCAGCCTCAGCATCATCAGCAGCAGCAGCAGCCGGATCTATACTCTGCTGCTGGTCCCTATTCTTCAGCCGCCTCCTCTCTCTGGTGTCTAAGAGTGCTGCTGTCAGGGCCGTTCCGCCCACCTCCACTTCTGCCTCCTCCTGCCTCCCCCTCCATCCTGCCTCCTCCTCCATCCCGCCTCCTCCTCCACATCTCCATCCTCCACATGCTCTCCTTCATTCCTTCCATTGAGCCACGGCACTGAATGAATTCTTCGCCCTCTGACTGGAGCTGCTTTCTCTAGGAAGACAGTAAGTGATGTAGGGAGAGAGGTAGATGCAAAGAGAACAAGTCGGGGAGTATAATATGTGTGTGTGCGAGCATGTGAGTGTGTGGCTGAAAGAGAGGAGGGTGTCAGTGTGTGTTTTGATAGAGAGATTGAGACTGCAAGAGAACTAGCAGGATGTGTGTGGCTTGGATGATCCTCCTGTGCATTTAATCAGTCAGTATCACAGAGGAGCATAGACTGTAAGCCCTGGACACAGCTAAAGCTGCTGATGTAGAGAGAAGGTAAGTGTGTGTGTGTGTGTCTGTGTTTTGGTGTTAATAAGAGGAAGGTGGGAGAGTCCTGCTGAGACTAGATGTGCATTTTCACAGCAGCTAAAAAAATGGTCAAATTCCAGCACCGCAGTTAATTCCTGTCTATCTCCCTGCCTCCCTCTCTCCCTCTCTCCCTCCCTCTCTCTCCCTCTCTCCCTCCCCCTCTCTCCCTCTCTCCCTCCCTCTCTCTCCCTCTCTCCCTCTCTCCCTCCCTCTCTCTCCCTCTCTCCCTCCCCCTCTCTCCCTCTCTCCCTCCCTCTCTCTCCCTCTCTCCCTCCCCCTCTCTCACTCTCTCCCTCCCTCTCTCTCCCTCTCTCCCTCTCTCCCTCCCTCTCTCTCCCTCTCTCCCTCTCTCCCTCCCCCTCTCTCCCTCTCTCCCTCCCCCTCTCTCCCTCTCTCCCTCCCTCTCTCTCCCTCCCTCTCTCCCTCTCTCCCTCCCTCTCTCTCCCTCTCTCCCTCCCCCTCTCTCCCTCTCTCCCTCCCTCTCTCTCCCTCTCTCCCTCTCTCCCTCCCTCTCTCTCCCTCTCTCCCTCCCCCTCTCTCCCTCTCTCCCTCCCCCTCTCTCCCTCTCTCCCTCCCCCTCTCTCCCTCTCTCCCTCCCTCTCTCTCCCTCCCTCTCTCCCTCTCTCCCTCCCTCTCTCTCCCTCTCTCCCTCCCCCTCTCTCCCTCTCTCCCTCCCTCTCTCTCCCTCCCTCTCTCCCTCTCTCCCTCCCTCTCTCTCCCTCTCTCCCTCCCCCTCTCTCCCTCTCTCCCTCCCTCTCTCTCCCTCCCCCTCTCTCCCTCTCTCCCTCCCTCTCTCTCCCTCTCTCCCTCTCTCCCTCCCTCTCTCTCCCTCTCTCCCTCTCTCCCTCCCCCTCTCTCCCTCTCTCCCTCCCCCTCTCTCCCTCTCTCCCTCCCTCTCTCTCCCTCCCTCTCTCCCTCTCTCCCTCCCTCTCTCTCCCTCTCTCCCTCCCCCTCTCTCCCTCTCTCCCTCCCTCTCTCTCCCTCTCTCCCTCTCTCCCTCCCTCTCTCTCCCTCTCTCCCTCCCCCTCTCTCCCTCTCTCCCTCCCTCTCTCTCCCTCCCTCTCTCTCCCTCTCTCCCTCCCTCTCTCCCTCTCTTCCTTGCTCTATTGCTGTTGTATTCTATTTGCAGTGCTGCTGAGCCTAGAGAGGAGAAAAGAGAGAGAGGAAGAAAAAAACAACTGCTTTCCTTCTCGTCTCTCCAGGTGTCATGTGTGATTGGCCAGCTTGCCCTCTGGCAGTAGCATCAGCCTGGATTCCGTGTGTGTCTCGTCCCCCTGCCTGTGCCTGGGCTCCGGCTGTCCCTGGGGACGCGCTACTGGGATTTACCTCTTACTGCTGGATGGAGATGGGCTTTCTGCCTTTTTGAAAACTGTTCACCAAAGGAGAAATGCACAGATACAAAGAAGGAGGAAATATAACGAATCAATCAGCAGCACAACCAGGCAGACTGCTGGATTCCCTTAGCAACAACTCAGGGAGTGAAAGAGAGAAGTGAATCGTCTCTTCCTATCTTCTCTGGTGTCTGGTTTCTGGGCACACCCCTGCAGACCAGAGTGGACCAACAGTCGGATCTGAAAGGGCAGGATTTGGGACACTGCATGGGCACGAAGGACACGCAAGTCACCCTAATGCCAGGGGAAGGACCCTCCTCTTCCTCCTTCTCTTTCACCTCCTCTGGTTCATCACCATGTTGGTTTGTCATTCTTCCCCTGCACGTTATATTCATTAGTCACATTTTACTCGCTAAGATGTCCGTTTATCCTCATTCTTGCCACCTGGACTAAGCCCTGCCACTGAACACTGAACAAAAGATTGGACATTCTTCACACACACACACACACACACACACACACACACACACACACACACACACATACACACACACACACACACACACACACACACACACACACACACAGAGAGAGAGACTCTCACCCCTCCTCCTACCTTCCTTACTCCTCTCTTTGACGAGAAATGAACAACACATGTCGGGCATCATCTGAACATAAAATGGATGGGTGCAGAAGTTGCTTTTGATGTGGGCTATTTCTTTATTCCTTCAAGATTAGTTTATTCTACCGTCACTTCTAAGAGAAAGGGAACACTGCACAGCGGAGGACACAGGAGGAATATCTATTGTTTTCAAAAGGATTTGTTCTCCTCGCTCCCTAAAAAAGACAGATGCCAAACTGAGGGAGTATATTTAGAATCCAAAGCTTGTCCCTACTGCCTACCAATAATGTAGACCAAGATCATTCAAAAAAATGAGCAACTGCTGGGGGTTCTATTTTTCTTTGCTTGGATATTCTGATCTACAGGGGAGGCTGAACATGAACCCCTTGTTCAGCTTGACAACCTGGGATGCACTCTTTTACAGTAACCTGGCTGACACCAAGTCACTGCATCGTATCAGCTAAATAAGATTGTAAAGGAAGGTGAGTGGGAGGGGAAAATAGCAACTTCCTCTGACAGACGATCTAAATAAATATCCTCCTCAGAGACCGATGCAAACGTACACACTGACACATGAGATGAGTAGGCTCTCTAGCTCAACACTATTATATAAGGTGTTTTCACACACACCATCTTAGCTCCTGTTCTTTTCATCATCCTCCTGTTCCGTGGATCTAACTTGAGTTTTTTCATGTTTCTTTTGGCTTAATTTTTGGTACAATCCATCCTGGAGCCATGGATGGCGGAGGGTAACGCCAGGGGGTTGAGCGCTCAGGCCAGGCAAGGTCTTTTGGCTGTCCAGGGGCTTTTAAGATGTTGAGGTCTCCCTGCGTGGCCGGGGCCCCTGTTCGGATCAGTAGCACTGAGGCTCCTCGCGGCCAGAGACATGGACCCCGAATCGGCTCCCCCCCGCCCCTGCCCTCAGCCCGCCGGCCCCTGGCCCCAAGTCGCCCTGTGAAGGATGTCCCTCAGCAGAGCTCCGGCCCGGGACACCTCTGAGACCCCCAGCCAGACCCCCAGAGAACGCATCCGCAGCCACATGAAGATGGTGATCAACCAGCTGGACGGCATTCTCAAAGAGCTCAAGGATGTGGCCAAGGAACTCCGGGAGGTGAGGCACTATAGCGGGCAGCATGCGCCACTGTCTCACCTTACTGGGGACAAGGTTCCGGGGGTGGTGGTGGGGGGGGGGGGGGGGTGGGGGGGGGGGGGTGGGGGGCTGGAGGAGTAAGGTAGATGGGGGAGTTACTCCTTGAGAGGATTGCATTGAATGAAGTGTATAGAATGCATTACACGGAATAGAGATGCTTTTAATTAGGATTTGAAGATGACATCACTTTGGCTTTGGTGCAGGTGGCAGGAGAACATCGGTTTCTGCTTCTGTAATTAGAAATACCATCTTCCTTTTGGCATTCGAGGGCTAATTCCGATATCATCGTGTACACAACGATAAGTGCCGTTCAGATGTATTCAGCGTCCTATGAAACCTTCTTTAAATAGTGGCTGTAGAAGAAGCAGGGCAGAGCCAGGAATCTGGGCTGAAACAGAAACACAGGGGAGAGAAGAGGTGTGCTTAGGTAAGACACAGGACTTGGCACTGCACTAGTTACGTAACCATTTTGTTATCAGCTGGATATCTACTGTATTTTCACAACTGCCATGGTAACGCGATGAAAAGATCAGAGTGTGTGTCTGCATCAAAAAGGGATGAACAAACAGGAAGAATATGTGTGTGGATCATATAGTGTGTGACAGCGTGTGGGTCTTTATGGAATGTCTACTGTACTTTTGAAAAGTTCATTGATATTAGAATGCAGGATTGATGTGTGTGTATGTGTGTGTGTATGTGTGTGTGTATTTTGTGGGTGTCCATGTGTATGTACCTGTGTGTGCAATGTGCACACACATGTGTAAATGCAAAGCTATCTTGCCCCCTTGCCCCTTGCTATCTTGCCCCTCGTCCAGAGGACGTCCTCCCCCCTCTCCCTCTCTCCCTCCTTTCACTCTCTCTCCCTCTCCATATCTCTCTCTCTCTCTCTCTGAGTAAATAGTGGCTCTCTGACACATCCCCACTCCAACCCCACCCTATCTGTTATTACCTGCCTCCCAACCTCCCTCTGATCAGGGGGCCAGGAGTGGGGGGCTGGGGGCTGGGGGCACGCCCAGTGCCCTGGAGACCCAGGGGAGGATAGAGTCCGACCAGACCAAGGGGAGGGTGGGAGGGCGAGGGGTCATAACTCACTCCATCACCACCACCTTCCCCTGACTCCCCCAGTCTTTTGCCCACTTCCTCCTTTATGTACTCACATGGGGAGAGGTGCAAGGGCACGGCTCACATCGCTCCACACCGCTCACTCACAGCTCACGCTTCCCTCTGAGTCCAAAAAACCCCACCGGTGCTCTAGTGATTGATGATTATGGGACTCCTGCAAGTGGAATAATGCTGGCTGGAGCTATTTATAAACAAAAACACTAGCTACCTCTGTCTAGCTCTGCCAGCACCAACATATACAGTATTACGTTTCTCATTTCAGAGCCCCAAAAAGGATTCAATATAGCAGCCGATGTATCATCCGTTCTGAAGGGAACACAAATAGAAATATTGAAATTGATAGCAAGAGATTGTGTTAGCCACAACAGCAGTAGTGGCAGTAGTATCAATATTTAGTAAGTTGCTAATTTATTCCATTGTGGACTGTATTAATAGCAAAACGTTAAAAAGGTGAAAAAATGCATTAGTGCTCAATGTACCGGCAGATGCATGGCTGCCTAATGTTCCGGAAAATCTCTCATTCTTGGCCACATGAAATGAATAACATAATAGATAACATCTGTCACATAAATAAATGATGAATTACTGGCTCTGTTAAGAAAAACAAATAAATAACTCAATAACGGGAGTCAGGGTAACGTGGTGAGTGAATGTGAACTGAACTGGACTGACTGGGTGGTGGATCATCACTCCATGTTGGAGGATGGTGTTTGGAGAAGCCTGATGGCGTATGGCGATCCGGTGGCAGCAGAGATAAATATAGGATTATCTCTAGAGGTCCGTAGGGAGCTGGGCTGATTTCAGAGCTCTCAGGGTTAAAGACAAGCAGAGCTCCCGTCAGTCCACATACTGTATCAACAGCTCATAAATGGCTGTCTCCACAGCCAGGCCTGAACCCTGGTCATACAGGACCAGGACAGTACGTGGCCCTGGGCCCAGACCTGCATTCAGTATGTGGGTTATCTCAGACATGCTCCATGGCCACAGCAGGGGAGGCTATCGTAACGTCGCCCCATGCCTTCACAGAGTTTAGGAGAAGGGGGTTAAAGTAGGGCCACCATGGCAGAGCCAAAATAGTGTTTTTGGAAGGGGATCTAAAACTGGCAATTATAGTGTAGCTAGACCCACAGCCTTGTCTCATGTCATTTCAGCCATTGGTCTGTGCTGGAGGTGTGAAGACAGGAGAGGAGATGGAGGCATGATACAAACAACGTTACATACCATACATAAAACTAAACCAAGCCGTAGAGAAGATGTCATCATAACAACTGCCAGATTAGAAGGCAGCGCAATCACATAGAGAGATGCCATTGATCTTATTTACATACAGAAACGTATTACAGCAGCTATATACTCGCCGCGCTTCAAGATATGATGTTTCCAGCATTACCATTCAATTGTGTCACATTTGTGAATCCCATTATGCAATTTCACAGAAAGAATAAAACAGAATCTAAATGAAGACTCCAAAATGAAATACACTGATAATATACTCTCCACACATCAACAGCAATAGCAGCTGTAGAAGAATGTTTTAATTCGGGGTATCATGTCAACATTACCCTTACAATCTCTGACAGCCAAAAATGGAACCAAATGAAAATCACAGCATGAAATATATTTTTTTGTTAAAACTGAATCCAAATGAAGAAAAGCTATTTAAAATAGCTGAGGAATAGCAAATGTAAGAAAACATCCATATTGGGTATTAGAGAGATATAAGACTGGTAAATTGAAAGCATTAAATGAGGCGGTAAGAACAGAAAAATTGGAGAGTGGAGGGGAAGAGCAGGCACGCTGCAAAACAGAAAGAGACGAGTGGTAGGCACGTCTTTATATGGAACCAAAAGAGAATAGGGAACTGTTATTATGTGGACCTAGTCATTATGTAGAATCATACGAAGAGCAGAGGATGGAAGATTTCCATGCTCAGTGAGAGGAAAATGCAAATAGGGCGGCCATGAAAACCAGTAGCAAGAATTAAGGTAGCTAATGAGAGGAGGGAAGAAAGAAATACCTAGAGCAATTATCACTGACAGAGTACAATATGCACCATTTCTTAGAACTCGGAGTCTGGCTGCCCAATCACTGATCTGGCAAATCAGGCAAATCAGTTAAGAACCCATTCTTATTTACAATGACCGCCTACGTTAACTGCCTTGTTCAGGGAAAGAATGATTTTTACCTTGTCAGCTTGGGATTCAATCTAGCAACAATCAAGGGAACATTCCACAAATGAAAATGGACAAAGGAAAATGCCATGTAAATAACCTGATTAGAAAGCAGAAAGCAGCACTTTTATGTTTGTGGCATTCTATAAACGGTGCATTGTTTGGGCCCCGTGTGATGCGGTGGGAGGAATACAAAATATAAACAGCTGGCTGAAGATCAGTCAGAGAGCCACTGGGCCTCCGTCCTGATCCAGTCTGGAATGGGCACCAGCACCACGGTGGTGGACGACAAGGGAGTCGGCACACTAGGCGAACCGCCACAGAGCTCAGCACCGCTCAAATCTGGTCAGAACACAGAGGTAGCCACAGGAAGCCCTAAATCCAAATCAAAGGCTGCTGTTTCTGCAGTGGACGTTTATCCTCTCCTCTGTTTGCTCTCTGTTCCCCTGCCGACAGTGCCCCGTGGCAGGGACGAGGCCACCTGACAGTTGTAGTGTCAAAGGGTGGACACTAGGTGTGCAGTCACAGTGACACTCATTGCCTAGCAGCACAATTATGACAATTGCAAATTGGTGCACCAACCCAACCTCTCAGGTCTGAAAAAAACATGTTCAGTGTGAGAACAGGTGCCGTAATTGGAAGGGTCTTGGTGATTTTTTTTTTTTTTTAAATCTACAGTGTATGTGTTAAAAAGATGCCCCTGTGGCCACAAACTAATCATGTGTTAGCGCTGCAGGTGGTGATGCTGGTTTCCTTTAGTTTACCGGAGCCCACTTATCACAAATTACAATCAGTCTCTGTGCCCTGGTGGACCGTTTCCCAGAAAGCAACTGTTTTCATTTCCCTGCCAGTTTCCTAGGTTGACTGCCCAGTTTACCGTGGCCTCTCCAGTGAGGGTGCCCCAGCCCAGCATGCTGGTAGCGACTAGCGAGGCAATTTACTGAAGATTAAGGGCAGGATTTGGCCAAGCTGAGGGGCTGGGGAAACGCTCACCAGCTGCCCTGCAAGCACATGGAGTTCACTGGGCTATGCTGAAGGCTTACCGTCACCTCTGAGAGTTGATAGGATCACTAAACCTGCCACAACTGGGCCAAAGGGTTTCCTAAAGCGTCATGTACAACCAGAGATAAAACAGAAGTGAAGCAATCCTATGTCAATTTGTTCCACCTTGTCTGACCTCCTTTGTGTGCTGAAATTAAATTCTCCAATTAAACTTGCTGATATTATGCCTCCAGCAAAGTTCCTTAAATTCTACACATGAACAACACGACAGGGCCCCCCCCCCGCCCCCCCATCTCCATACCTGTGTTCCTCAGTCAGTGTCACGTGACCCGGACGTGATCTTCGGATGACCTCATTGACCAGTAGCCTGGCCAGTTCCGCCTCAGAATGTCCCATAACGCTCCTATAGTAAAACAGAGAGACACCTTAGCAGTGGGACATAAAGAGTTAAAGCTTTAGTGGCTTCTAACCTTGAGAGGGAGCTGTGGAGAGGAGAGAGAAAAGAAAACTGCACCAGGCTGGCATACCTTTCCCCTGAGCCTCTTTTACCAAGCACCGCTGTGGAGCTACAGCTACTTTAAGATGCAGGGCCAGTGTGTTGACCAGCCCAGCATGCCTGTAAAACCCAGTGGATTAGCAGGCCCTTTGAACTCTCCTTCTCTGTGGACCTTGCACTCAGCATAGATGATAATGAAAGTTCCTGGTTAGAGCCCAGGCGAGGTACAAAATTGGCCCTTATCAAATCAACCTGGTAAGCCACATATCTTTTCTACAACGCCAGCTATCTGTGACTAGATACCATTACATGAGGTAGAGGATTGAGGGGGCTTGCTATGCATGTTCGCACATAATGTGAAGCTGCAACCCTTCCCCTTCCTCCAGGGGAGGATACAGGAGAGAGAGGGGAGGGAGAGTGCAAGAGAGAGTGAGAGAGAGAGAGAGAGGGGAGGGAGAGAGCAAGAGAGAGAGAGAGAGAGAGAGAGAGAGAGAGAGAGAGAGGGGAGGGAGAGAGCAAGAGAGAGAGAGAGAGAGAGAGAGAGAGAGAGAGAGAGAGAGAGAGAGAATGGTTCCTCCTGCTGTACAGGCTGGTGACAGACCGGTTGAAACAGCTTATATCAATTTTAGCAATTGTGCTTGTGGGCGTTTTTAGGATTGTTTTTGGCCTATCTTTGAGCTGTGAATAAAACCAGTGGGCTGTAGTTAATGGTGTGAAAAAATGGCATCCATTGAAGTGCACAAGCAAGCCCCCGGAATAGAATAGCTACATTACTTGATGGTCTCTGAGCATACTGTACTCACGCTGACAAAACCATTTTCTTTGGACTTCCAGTGAAATGTCTGCAAGGTTGAATGTCACTGCACTGAAGGGGCACAAATACCAAAGAAGAAATTGGAGACATGTAGGTTATGAATGTGTCTGAAAGTATGAATAGCAACCCAAATTAATACAGTAGGTGACCTACTTGTCAAGAGACCAATTTTTCTCTCCGTCGGCTGTACCAGGGAAACGCTCAGGGCAGCTAGATCCCTATTACATTATGGTTCGTTGTGACACACTGAGGAACCTACAAAACCTCACGTGGTTTTGGCCAAAATATTAATAACTGCTTTGCTATGATTGGGTAACATGAATCGACCCAGTTTAGAATGAGCCCATAATGTGATTGTTCTGAGAAGCCCAACGTCCTATCAAAAGCTTTAACAGCAGGCAACCAAGCATCTGCGACCTCAAACCTTTAAAAACCTTTCAATCAGGCATTCGATTCATTTGATCAATTCTGGCTATTGGCCTATCTGACCGGGTTTTTGATGATTCACACCAGAGTGCTCTTTAAGTGAGACATTCCACTCCATTCATATCCTCTGATTTGGCGCCAAACTCAGATTGCAAAATGTGCACGTGTTTTCAAGCATAGTCCTTTTACTAAAACCTTTGTAGACTAATATGCATCGCTGTTGTTATACAGAATATCACACACGAGAAGAGGTTGTAAAATATATTTTAGAAGTTAACTTACATTGTGTCGCCAACCTGTTGCCCTAATCCTAACCTTAATCCTAACCCTAAACTAAACTAACCTAACCTAACCTAACCTAAACTAACCTTAACCCTTACCTTAACCATTTTAAATTCCAACTTTAATAGAGTGACGTCAGAGTTTGACGTTCCAAGTACTCTGGATAGAACTAATACCAGAAGGTATTATCCAGCAGCAATTATCCTGCAGGTGCCCACAGTCACAATCACATCCACATACTGTATACAGCAGGTTTTCCTAACATCTATAGGCTATTCGTTAATGATTATGTGATATGTCCTGATATGTTGTAATGTATTATGTATTGGTCATTAATATGACAACTATTGAGAAGTATTCATTGTTAAGGGAATTGCTAATTGATAAAATACCTGTTTAGGGCTTTTAACATGTTCAGGTGCTCATTTTCAACCCCCTAGATTTGATGTCCGCGTGGAAATCGATATTCCCATCAAAATCCATCGGTTTAAGATAGAGATATCTTTTTTTGCATGGGCTGCTTCTCGATCCACCATATCCACCGATGTCGGCCTTCTGCTTCTGTGGTGGAAGATGGCAGAGCTACAGCGGTGTTTGTCAGACCAGGAGACATCAAGAAAATCGGTCTTCTCATAAAATCGTTTGCAGAGTCCGAACAGTTTGGGCTTGAAAGTTAAGACTCTCACAAACGTGATGGTATTCTCCGTTTTGCTATATGACCCCCACAAGCTTCACGGGACACATCTGAAGTTGGTACTGCCGATGTGCCAACTTCTGTCTGTAGTGTCCGGCTACAAACGAATGTGACCCCACCATCAGAAGGTGAGCCCCTTACGAACATGCACTCACTCCAAAAAATGGATGAATTGGATAGGGCATTTCCACGTCATAGGAGTATGGGTCATTACACTATAAAAAAAATATACACAAATCTTGAGCTTTTTTATGTCTCTCAGATATAGGACAGATACTTTAAATCATACTCACATATTTTTGTTTGCTTTGTTATTTTTTTGTTGGGGGGGGGGGGGGGGGGGGGTTCAGGTAGGCTGACACTTTAAAGAATAAAAAAAGTAAGAACTACAAACAGAGAAATGATCATATTGATCACACTGGAGTTTGTACTAATAACGTTTGTATGTGAAGAAGAAAAACACAACACCGCCAACTCCCCATCCCATCCTCCCCAGTACAAAATGTCCCCCCCCCCCCCACTAAATATCATGTATGAATGTGATGTTTAAAGCTTTTCTATGGGCTAATTACCATTAGTAAGGCCATACTCAATGTTTCATCAAGGCTTAGATTTTTTTTCTGCCTCATCTACAGGTGCTTCATAATTATTGTCACCCTTGTTAAAGATGAGCCAAAAAGACTGTATAAAATAAATAATACAAATACTGGGCTGTATGTATTGTACGCTCCAAAACATTTGGGAATTCTATTATTTTATATTTTTGCTCAGATACAATTATTTTGTTTCAGAAGCAATAAAAAAAATATATTGCCTCCCCTTTTTTCAATACTCTAGCAGCCTCCCCCTTGCGAGGACAAGGACACTGAGCCTTTTTCTAAAATGTTTTATGAGATTGGATAATACATTGGGAGGGACCTGAGACCATTACTCCATACAGAATCTTTCCAGATATTTGATATCCTTCATCTGTTCTTATGGGCTGATCTCTTCAATTCAAACCACTGATTTTCAATGGGTTTCAATGGGTTTCAATGGGTTTCAAGGGTTTCAAGTAGACTTGAACCCTATTGATAATCAGTGGTTTGAATGGAAGAGAGCAAAATGTTGATTTTGTGGTCAAAATGTTGATTTTGTGGTCAATTAACCATTTCTTTGTAATTTTGATTAATGCTTGGGGTTATTGTCTTGCTGGAAGATCCACTTGTGGCCAAGTGTCAGCCTCCTGGCAGAGGCAACCAGGTTTTTGGCTAAAATGTCCTGGTACTTGGTAGAGTTCATGATGCCGTCGACCTTAACTCCATTGGTCCCTTTTTGAATAAAACAAAAAATGTTTGAGCATGTACATGTATTTTTTTGCTCATCTTTACCAACGGGTGCCAATAATTATAGACCTGACTGTATACCACCATTTTGCACCTGAATCTTAATACTTCACACCCTCCTGACAGCACCATATGGTCCACTATGCTACAATATTTCAGTAACATTTCAGTAGGCCAACAATACTGTTGTACCTTCCTATAATGTCTATGAACAAGATAACGCAGCGTTCACAACATTCCGGGAAATTTGTAAATACCAGCATACGATTGGGAAAAATACACTTGAACACCCCTCCAACTGGTGATGATTAGTAACCTCCGACGTCATCTGTCAGTAAGACAACAAGCATGGCAGCATCTCCAGCAGTTTTTGTTGATAGTAAGAACAAAATACAAATTGTTCATGCAAAGTTGATTCCGTTCATCTTCCTATTGATTTAGAAAGTGAAAGCAGCTTTTTATGGGCAAAAAATATCAAACAATCACAAGCCTTTCAATGACCTCCGTGTTTGACGGCATTTCCCAGTTCAAGCATGTGAATACACCCAACTTGTAATTACGACTTCACAACTGTTATTTATCACAGTTGGTTATGAAGGCAGTATTATTCCCAGAATCCCCAGACTAAAATGTCATTCATTACCTAATTTCTGTTCCTGAGTAGCCTGTGTACATATGTCATCTAAATAGGGTCTTAGAAGGCAGGGGTGAGTTCCCCAAAACCTCTGAAGCACTACAATCATCTGAAGTCCATTGTAGGCAATGGATGAACAATGATCTTAGTGCACACAGGTTTTGAGAAACCCACCTCAGATCAGTTGATAGAGATAGGTGTACAATTGGTGACTGATTGCAGGAGCATGGGCCTGGAACTTCAGCCAGACATTTCCTTCCACCCAGAGAGAGGGATCCAAGCCCCCTCTCTCTCAGACTATTTATGTGCTGCTGTAACCTTGTGGTAGCAGTCACACTCCGCCTGCCACCTGGCTCCGCATGGATGACTGCCACCACTGTCATTGTCAATAGTGTTCAGATGCAGGCGTCAGCTGCGGGCGGGCAGGCAGGCGACCAGGCGGGCGGTGGGGACGGAGATGAAAGATGCACAGACAGACGAGGGGACAGATTAATTATTCAGGGACACAGGTAAGAGCAGACAGTGGGGAAAGGATGTGTCAACAAACTGTTTTGATGATTAATATTTTTGTCATTTGACAGTGGTGGTGAGGGTATGAAAGGGCATTCGGGTTGCGTGTGTACTCAGTCACCCTCTAACAGTCACCTGCTAACCTCCACCTTCATTGAACCTAGACTCACCCCAACCCACAACAGGGCCACGAGCACAGCTTTCATACCAAGTCCCTCTCTGCCTACACTCTTACACCTGCAGGCTGGAAGTGAATATTTAGTTATATTGTCTCTGTGTTGTTAATAGTCTAGGGTGAGTTGAGCTTACTTCCAGGTGGCATGGCAGAGTTTATGCAGGATCTCTAGGGGGTGCACACACACCCCCTGCTGAAGTGACATCCCTTTTTATATGTCAAGTTACAGAGGCTGACAAGATAAGCAGCTCCACTGTCCTCATTTCAACTATGACTCACGTCTCCCTTGCCTTGCTCTTGGTTCTGGTGCAGACATTATTCAGTGGAAATGATATAGATAGCTGATGGAGACATTGCAAGAACGACTTCAAGTGTTCTGATTTTGGGAACAAATAATAAGTAGCTCACTTTGCAGCCGGGTCAGCAAGTAAAGCGGAGGTACAGTAATTTTTTTAGCGCGCCAACTGTTTCCCATTCTTCCTGTCCTATCACTGATCATGTTCTTACATTTCAAATATCCATCCGTGGCATTAGATTGCCTGAGTGTTTAATCAATACAGTGGAAGTAGAGAGGGATATGGATGGATGTAGAAGCAGACTGTGGCGAGGGTGAGGGATGGATGGAGTATAGGAGTATCATGACTACAATAACCCTTCACAGAGCTAAAGCTTCTCCCCCGTCACATAAATCTAAGCCCCTGACCCAGAGCTTTCACTTGATTATTCATTCTGTGTGTTCTTGCCACTTGCCAAAAGGCAAACTACATGACTCATTGGCAGAGCATTTAAAGTCTAGCTGTCCTTGTTTGGCTGAGAGCTGCTGCAGTTGACGTGGGATGAAATAAAGGAAGGAGGGATGGGGGTTGGGGCGGGCCACAGTGGTGCAATGGAGATCTCCACTGTGCTAATTAAGGTCACGGGTTGAATACATACAGTATAACCCCCAGAATCAGCTGTTACTGTTGGCAGAGCAGAAAGTCCAGGGTGATGAAGTGCATTGCCCAACGTCATTTTTTGTGTTGACCTGTTGTTGTTCGGGGTTCGGTTTGTATCGGCACAAAAAACAAAGAGCAGGCTACAGGGGGACAATGGCACAGCATCAGATCTCCTGCAACCTACAGTAGCTACTGAACGAGTCTGCAAGTGTGCAGACAGTATACATGTTGCAGAAAACTGTGAAATACAGAGAAAGGACAAGAGGATATGTGTGTGTGTGTGTGTGTGTGTGTGTGTGTGTGTGTGTGTGTGTGTGTGTGTGTGTGTGTGTGTGTGTGTGTGTGTGTGTGTGTGTGTGTGTGTGTGTGTGTGTGTGTGTGTGTGTGTGTGTGTGTGTGTGAGAGAGAGAGAGAGAGAGAGAGAGAGAGAGGGGAGCTTATCTCTAGCTACAGGCAGCAGTTACTCCCAGAACCATGCCTGGGACCAGGAAGGAGGGTCAGCATGTTTCAGTCTACAGTTCTATGGATGTGAGTCAGTGGCAGATGCATGACAATAAAAACTGGGCCTGACTATTAAGCACCAGTCATTCCTGCATCCACACTGGGTATTCACAGCAGTCGCTGCCCTCCTGATACAGGATTTAGTAGACAAAAATAATCTCACTGTTGATGTGGACAAAACTGAGGTCTTTATGAATGTACTCACATATTTGAAACTGCAAAAGCATGATTGTTTTTCATGTTAAGTAGAGCTATTCAAGTATTGAGACCAGATATACTTTTTTATGCCTTTACATGCATACTTTACATTCAATTTTACAGCGCACCAAATCCATATCCACCCATCCATTTCGTCTCAACCTCACTTGTGTGTGCCATGGTTGACTATACAAAAATAGCATAACTCTGTCTTTTCCCATCTGCCATGGACCATAGGGAAAGCAGGTTCATTTGTGTGTGAGGGGACAATGCAGTGGTGACATAAATGTGAGTTACCCGATCAACAATCAAAAACTATCTCCATCTGCATCCGTAGCCGTGCTAATCAGGTAAATCCGGACGTGGTCATGAACTGCAGGTTAGTTTGGGTTGTTGACTTGTCCTGCATGCTCAACTCAAGGAGCATTATGCATTCAGTGAAGTGCCCACATCCCCCAATTAATTAAAGCGTTCCTTAACAAGCCTTGATGTAAGCAGCAAT
The DNA here is from genome assembly GCF_013265735.2 of Oncorhynchus mykiss. Taxonomy (NCBI): domain Eukaryota; kingdom Metazoa; phylum Chordata; class Actinopteri; order Salmoniformes; family Salmonidae; genus Oncorhynchus; species Oncorhynchus mykiss. Next base: position 24,228,639 of record NC_048590.1, read on the forward strand.
GCTATCTCTTTTCTCAATTGCGATGTAAATTACAGCCTCATCTTTCTACTTATCATACCATGTTGGTAAGATCAATGAGAGATTTCTTGGGAGCTCAGTCCCGCAGAGTGATGAACGAACAGCAAAGCTGCCATTTTGGTCTTGCATGTTGGTCTTGCATTCATCCAAAAAGGCAAAAGGATGCCATCTGTAAAGTGCATCAACTATTTTCAATGTTCTTTCTTTTACTTGAATCAATTATTAGGTAAAGAAGTGTTGTAGAGGGAGTTAAAATGACATATAGCCTTTTTAAGAATTGTGGTGCAGTGCAGAGCAGTATTTGGGGTATTTTGCTAAAGGCGTTGGTCTTTGGTTAGGACTTAGAAGAAAATGGTGTGTGAAGAACAAACGACAGTGGTGCTGATGTAGGGATGATGTAAATCTGCACAATGTTTGTGTTGTCTGTTTTAAATCTGTTTTAAATGTGTTGTCTGTTTTAAAAGCTTGTTTGAAAGTGCTTTACCTTGACACCAACAGGAGACACTGTGCCCTTTGCACATACGCTCGCTGTAATTGTCTCTGTAAATGTCTCACACACTCCTTTCCAGCAACACTAATTGATGCCTGTGGCCAAAGGAATCTGCAGCGCTGTAGGCTATGACACCTTTGCAGATAGTTTTCACTGCCAGGCAAAGACGCATGCACCTGTGGGAAATTCACACACCGTCAAAAACTTACCCCCACTGCCTGGACCAGGGGCAGACAACTGGACCAAGGTGACACCATTACTTACTCTGACTGTTAATTGCTGGAACAGAACTTTGCCTCCTTTCAAACGTGTCCTGAGCAGAAAAGATGGCAGAGAGACTGGCAGGAAGTGTCTTAAGACTCTCTGAAGCTCAGTCCAGCTCAACACAAACTGTTCTGACCCCAAATTCTGCAGAACAAATGGCAGAGAGACTATGGCAGACATGCTCTCAGACTTGTTTAAAGTGAAGGGCATATCTCTGGATGATTGACTAGATGATATATGACGGTCTCACTCTGGCCTCTCCTAGCTGCAGGAGGGAGGGATGAAGGGGACGTGTGGGGCCTTCCCTCCCCAGGGCTTCCGAGGTTAAGAGCTCTGGGTTCTGGTTTGAAGAGTGGAGCAGAGCTCTGGAGACATGGTGTCTAGTTAGAACAAGGCCTAGTGTGGAGAGTGTCTAGGTAGAACGAAGCCTCGTGTGGCGACACGGAGTATCTATTTCATTTTTTAATTTTTTTTTTTATTTCACCTTTATTTAACCAGGTAGGCTAGTTGAGAACAAGTTCTCATTTGCAACTGCGACCTGGCCAAGATAAGGCATAGCAGTGTGAACAGACAACACAGAGTTACACATGGAGTAAACAATTAACAAGTCAATAACACAGTAGAAAAAAGGGGAGTCTATATATACATTGTCTGCAAAAGGCATGAGAAGGTAGGCAAATAATTACAATTATGCAGATTAACACTGGAGTGATAAATGATCAGATGGTTATGTACAGGTAGAGATATTGGTGTGCAAAAGATCTAGTTACCCAGCTAGCACATTTGGTTTCTTGGAAGTTGTGGGAATGTAAGTTTTTGGTTTCCTATTGGTTCTGGTAACAAAGCCATAAGTTACCTGATGGTTAAAACAGAATGTTTTTGAAACATTCTGAGAACGGAAGTGAAAATTTGGTCTCTTCTGGGAATGTACTTTTTTAGGTTGCAGGGAGTGTCTGAGAACATTCTTCTGTGGTTCCCTGAGAGATTTCCTGCAAGGATTTATTAACTTTATGAGAACAGAAATTAAAGGTTAATTTACGGTGATTACATAACGTTCTGAACATGTTCCAATAAGAATTTACAAAACTGTTCATTTTAGACTATTCAAACAGACTCTATTTCAAAGGAAACGGACACTCATTGAGATCAGGTGTGGCCAGTTAGTTGACGCGGCCAACACACCTGAACAAACTTAACATGATAGAGGATAGAGAGAGTTTTGTTGATGCTGAGAATGGAATGTAGATGTTTTTAAATACCATTCTTACACAGTTATTTAGGCGCGTTAACACTGCACATTAGCACAGGGCTAAGAGCCTCCTTAGCCCAGAGCTAAGCACGTATTCGCATTTACACATTCTAAAGTGGGATAGCACCAACCTTAGCTCAGAGCTAGTGGGCCCTGCTCCGGAGGAGGGTTAGCACCGACTTTTCGGGGTTAGCCCCAGAAACACAGTGCCAAAATAGCCCGTGTGAAACGAGGTCAAGAACAATACCTAGATAGCTCACTGTCCAATCACAAAATCTGTACTGTCACTTAATTGACATGTACTCGTGATGCCTGTAAATGAGTTTTGATAAATAAATTCATACTATTTCTTCCATCTGAGGACAAAAACTAAAACTTTCATCTGTACAAAAAGATTGGTTGCTATGCCTAACAAAAATGGTTGCTATGCAGGCTGTCTAATGTCTTCTCACTTAGCCAACTAAAGCTACAAACTCTACAGCTGGAAGGGCAGCAAACCCTCATTTTTTGTCTTTTTTCATAGCTTCTATTGACATTCAATTGGATATATCCATGATAATACTATTGTTGTATGTTTTCACCTGGATCATAAATGTCTCGTTCATGCACAGCATTTTCTGTACAAGGGCGAGATTGAATTTTAAAAGTGAAGCATTGTTTCCCGAGGTTTATACAAACCATCACTGTTGGAAATAAAATGCTAGGCTAGAAGCAAGAAGAAACAATGTGCTTGCTTGTAACATTGGTCGCGTGTCAGGGATAGAATGTTTGTCGCATGTTGTGTTTGTCCGTTTGCCCAGGGCTTTGGAATACAACGGTGAATCCTTAACCCAGGGTTAACAAATACTTGTGTGAACACAGGAAAAGCTAGTCTAGCCCAGGGCTAAGAACAATGCAGTGTTAAAATGCCCCTGTAAAAAGGCCCCTGTAGATATAAAAAAATATGTATTTACAAATGATTTGATTAATCATTGAATTTGACCTTACTGCTATTAGCCCATAGAAACACATTGAATAACATATTCATACACGGCAAAACAGATTGTCAAAATAATTATCTAAATAAAGTTTGTTTTGAAGTGTCTGTCCAATCTCTGAGAGATCAGGAAATTATTTTCATTATTCTACCCATATTTAACCCCTTTTTTGGGGCCAGTAAATGGCATAAATCTATAGAAAATGTTCTGATGAAGTACTGAAATTCCCACAGAAGAATGTTGTTTCTTAACGTTCTCTGAAAAACTTGAGACCATTGCTTTAAATATAACCATGAGGACACCTGTAGGAAAAATTATGGGAAGGTTGCATGCAAAACAACCAAAGGACAACCACGCTCTAAGAAACATATGGTTCTCAGAATGTTATGTGCTAGCTGGGTAGCTGGGTAGAATGGGTCCTAGTATGGAGACACAAAGTACATGGTTAGAACAATGACAGATTAGCTGGTTAGAACAAGGCCTAGTGTGGAGACAGAGCATCTAGTTAGAACAAAGCCTAGTGTGGAGACAGAGTACTGTATCTGGTTAGAACGAGGCCTTACTGTAGCTACTGTTGGTCAGGCAATTAGATAGACACTGTGCAAAACACTACCTCACGCTGTTCTCAACCCATTGCTACATGCCCGCCTGCCTCAGAACAATAAATATGTAAGACATAAAGCTGAAATGTAGTGAGGGACTAAATAAACCATCCAAATGCCAAACTATTGTCATACCCATACCTGTTGCTGCAGAGACACTCTTTCGTGACAAAACTGGCCTAATGGCTTATAATGTACAACAGAGGATGTCTATAACTTGTCCCTGAGTCTCTATCCAAAATCCCTCTGCATACCAATCTTTCATCTTCAGCTTGACTTTTTAATGACTCAATGGCTCTCAGCAAGCTTGTTTTATTCTGATGCTGTACTAGCTCTTCTGATGTCCAGGCAACGTCAAACACACACACACACACACACACACACACACACACACACACACACACACACACACACACACACACACACACACACACACACACACACACACACACATCTGAACTAACCTTTGGAATAGTCATAGCTTTATGGGTGAGGCATTTAGAACCAATCTAAACATAGAAAAAAAGGTTAACAAGATCAATATACCCTACTTTTCTATTCACAAAGATGTTCTTTTTTATCTGGGAGGCTAGCTCGGGCAGAATATACTTTATTGCTCTCTGACTCCAGTACACCACAGAGTATCCTTGAGGAATAACAAACTTAGTTGGATAGCCAAAAGTTACAACCCTTAACTTTGCACACGGTCTAATAGTCTAACAACTGTGTTTGGAAACAGTAGTGGATCTTTGAATTGCAAATCAAGACCAAACAGCATCCGCCCGCTGTGTGAAGTCGTTAAAAACAAGCAATACAACTTCACACAGACCACAGCCAGTATTTAACACTACAATAAACACTGCTAGCACATTTGGTTACTTGGAAGTTGTGGGAACATACGTTTTGGGTTTCCCATTGGTTCTGGGAACGAAGCTATATGTTTCTTGACCGGTAAAATTGAAGTTTTTTTTTTTTACTTTCTGAGAATGAAAGTGAAAATGTAGCCTGTTCTGGAAAGGTTTATTTTTAGGTTGCATGGAGGTCTTACTCTGGGAGGTTTTATTTCTCTGAGTGTGGAAATTATAGGTTATGTTGAGTTTTTTTAATAACTTCCACTGAATGTTTCAATAAGACTTTTAATAAAACATTGTTGAACTCCAAACTCCAAAAGCACAGAGAGGATATATGGAAATGAATGTCCTTAGGCATTTATCATGAAAAAAACTCTTCTTTTTTTGTGACATGGCATCAGTGAGATTCAAAACTATGGTCTTCTATTTTCTATCCATGGAATTAGTCCACTGTGCCACCAGGATGGAGTTAACATGCCATGTTTTTATGCAGACAAAGCTGTCAAATTTTGTCTTTTTAAACAGACGCCATTTCAATGGAAACAAGCACTCCTTAACACCAGGTGTGGTCAATTAGATAGAACACACTTTACAAAATAGAGGATAGAGAGAGTTATTAATTAAATGTGCTGCAAATGTTCCAAAGCCAAGCAACTATACTGCACCATTCCAAGACAGTTGTGGGAAGGTTGTATTCTTTTCATGATCAGTAAACATCAATTGATCATGCATTTTCAGATAAGTGAGGAAATCATTTTTATTAAAAAATAAAAAACTGAAATATCACATTTACATAAATATTCAGACCCTTTGCTATGAGACTCAAAATTGAGTTCAGGTGCATCTTGTTTCCATTGATCATCCTTGAGATGTTTCTACAACTTGATTGGAGTCCACCTGTGGGAGATTCAAATGATTGGACATGATTTGTAAAGGCACACGCCTGTCTATATGAGGTCCCACAGTTGACAGTGCATGTCAGAGCAAAAACCAAGCCATTAGGTCAAAGGAATTGTCCATAGAGCTCCGAGACAGGATTGTGTCGAGGAAAGTCGAGGAAGGTCTAGGGAAGGTCACCAAAACATTTCTGCAGCATTGAAGGTCCATAAGAACACAGTGGCCTCCATCATTCTTAAATGGAAGAAGTTTGGAACCACCAATACTCTTCCTAGAGCTGGCCGCCCGGCCAAACTGAGCAATCGGGGAGAAGGGCCTTGGTCAGGGAGGTGACCAAGAACCCGATGGTCACTCTGACAATGCTCTAGAGTTCCTCTGTGGAGATGGGAGAACCTTCCAGAAGGGCAACACTCTCTGCAGCACTCCACCAATCAGGCCTTTATGGCAGTGTGGCCAGATTAAAGACACTCCTCAGTAAATGGCACATGACAGCCTGCTTGGAGTTTGCCAAAAAGGCATCTAAAGACTCTCAGACCATAAGAAACAAGATACTCTGGTCTGATGAAACCAAGATTCAACTCGTTGGCCTGAATGCCAAGCGTCATCTTCTGGAGAAAACCTGGCACCATCCCTACGGTGAAGCATGATGGTAGCAGGATCATGCTGTGGGGGTGTTTTTCAGCGGCAGGGACTGTGAGACTGGGCAGGATTGAGGCATAGATGAATGGAGAAAAGTACAGAGAAATCCTTGATGAAAAAATAATTGAAGCATTTTTAGAATAAGGCTGTAACCTAACAAAATGTGGAAAAGTCAAGGGGTCTTAATCCTTTTCGATGTGCACTGTATATCTCAATATTGGCCACCATTAATGGGATATTTGATTGATATATGAACTGTACCTGACAAGTATGAGTGGTTTAGGTTCATTTCCCATCCTTTTTGGGCTCTGCCTGTCAAGCAGCAGAAGGCCGCACTTGCCAATGTACTGTTAGCTGATAATGTTTACTTTGCAAACTACCTGTAGAAACTTTGTACAGTTGGCTAAACATAGTGGTAAGTAGACCTAATGTACTTTTTCTCCAGCCAATGTAGGCCTACCTAGCGAAGTTAGCGAACATGATCACCTTTCCCCAAAAAATGTAAGAGTCTTTAGTCACTGTTGCTGCTGACAGACATGGGCTATATTGATTGATGAACCATGTCAAATCGGCTAGCTAGCTAATAGCAGATCACGTCAATATCGATAGTTAACAAGCTAACTTTCAAGGGATAAACTAGAAAGCTACATCCAAATATGGTTTGATTTTCTTACCAATGGTGATTACAGTAGTACGACTGACAACTTTACCAGGATGAGGACTTGCCGATGTCAAGCTCTTTCTAAAAGTCTCATCTCTGATGAAGCAGTCTAAATGACACGTTGTTTTCTTAGCTAGCTACTAGCCACAGAACATGCCAAATGGATAGACTATGCTCACGTATCTGAAAATACATGATCAATTGATATTTACTAATTGGGAAAAGAATGCAATTACTTCCTGTATAATTGGAATTGTGTAGTTCTGAATATGTTCTTCAAGATGTGATGATATTAAAAACAAATAGTTTTAACATTTATATAACAATCCCTTGAAAATGGCATGTTTTTATCCGAGCTTTTCTTGCCCCCCAGCAGCAAAATCGAACGCTCTGCACTGTATTGTGAGGTGTTATTGATAAAGACCTGTCCAAACAGCCTCAAAATTGGGATTTTGTTCTGTTTATATCACAATGCAAATATTTCTCTTTCCTTCTTTGACTTGATTTGAATTAACAAACAAACCAACAGCCAACAGATGTCCGAGCAATCATCAGCCAGAGGACAGAGTGGGGAAACTGCCCCAGGCAACGTCTCTGGAAGGGGCATTGAGCCATTAAGCCAGCTTTAAAAGGGCAATCTGCAATTGCTATCTATTTTTGGACTTATAAATTAATTATATTTACCCATTGATTTTTGAATAATATTACTTATACAGTAAATGACACAAGCTTAGTTCAACTGTTGTACCCCATCAGAACCCAAAATATAATCGTGCTTTACTGAGGACAGAGCGATGATGGACATCTTCTGCTTCCTGGTCATGTATTACAAATCCCAGATAGACAGGCTGCCTGCTATCCTCTCCTTGCTCTCTGCAGCCCTGGGACGGCTAGCTGCAAAGTTTGTTCTCCTTTTTCTTTTTGTTGTTTACTCTCTCGGAACCATTACCAAGTCGCCTCTAAGTGTCTGATTAACCAAGTGTTTGTTCTCGACTGAAGGGCACGATTTGATGCACATCCCAGTAGTTTATAAGGACCATGTTGAATCAATCAAGAGGCTTCTGCACCCGATGTGAGAGTCCTTTACGTAATCTCATTGTTCCCTGGGTGTGGAGTCCATTTTACCTTACTGATTAAAGTGCTACTTATTGTCATAGTGAACTAGAGGGAGAAGTGTCCTTCACAAGGAGGATGGCCTGAGATGAGCCTGTGTCCCCAACCCAGCAGCCTAGCAGTAGGGAGCCTGTTCTAGTGTTCTAGTGTCTGTGTGTGAGTGTGGGCTTCCAGCCCCCTGCCGGCAGCACTGAGGCACGTCATTAGGAGGGTCTAATCAAGGCCAGACACAGCAGCACAGAACAGTCACGGTCCTCTCTGTCTAAGTGCCAAGCTAGCTAGCTGCCCGCCAGAGGCATGAAACAAAAACATGATCCCCCAGCAGGTAGGCCCACTTTAGGGTCCAGTCTGCACGGCCTCCCCCTTCTCCATCAGTGCCAGGCTAGATGGTGAGGCTGGTTCTCTGTTTTTATTGGCTATATTTAGACTAGTCTGCTTCTCTGCAGATATAGTGCTAATCAGGCCACTGCAACACCAGAGAGAGAGAGGAGAGAGGAGAGAGGGAGAGAGAAGAGAGGGAGAGAAGAGAGAGGAGAGAGAGAGAGAGAGAGAGAGAGAGAGAGAGAGAGAGAGAGAGAGGGGAGAGTTCCTGGCCATCTCTCTCTGATATGTTATTCTGCCGTTTCTCACATGTGTAGTGAGATATATTTGATATCTAATGCAGTACTGCTCTTCATATATAATGCTATGAAGGAAGACAATATGGATGCAGTGATACCACAGACAAGGAGCATAAAGTATAGAGCATGAAACAATTATTCAATATGCATACCAATGATATCACTTAAAACGATGGCCTCAGAACAGGATGGATCTATAACATTATCTATAATGAATATTATAAGCCTCCTCTGCAAGCATGGCCTATTATTTATTATCCCACTGTCATCATTACTCTCCATTATGTATTAGAGTGAGTAAATACTTTAATAATGCGTCAAATGGATAATTCATGGTTTCTTGAGCAGCTTGCACGGGGAATGTGAACTCAAACGGCAGGCAAGGTGAAATGGGTTGCATCTTCAGCGCCTGGCTCTCCTGCCTTCTGACCGCCGTTGAACAGGGATAACACAGTTTCTCTCTCAGCTTACAGTGCTGGCCAACTCTCTCTCTTCTTCATTCTCCCCCCCCTCTCCATCTCCCTATCTCTATCCCTCTCTTCTTTAATCTATAACCCTCTCTCCCTCTCCCTCTCTCTCAAAATGAGTCCAGATGCCAAATGAAACCACTAGGCAGAGCAGTGCTGAATTAAGAACGAGGCTGCATCAGGGATATTCTGAGTGAATTTTTAGGGCAATTTACACATTTTATCATGTCATTCCAGGTCATAGTTTATTATTACAGAGGATAATGTCTCCTGGTTCCAGTGAAGAAGGTGGCTTGGTGCTGGAGTGAGAGGTGCAGTGTAGTAGTGACAGGATGTGTTGTTGGCGATTGTGCATCTTCCTCTGCCTGCCTGCCAGGGGGATTCAGACATATGGTAGGCAGGTAGAAGGAGTTATCGTAAGAGAGCACAGTCCCAGCCTCTTCCACTGTCTCACAGTCCTTGAATTCCCCTGACTCCATTTAATAAACAGGCACTCTCCTCCGGAGACAGCCGAGATGCTCCCTCCCTACATTTCAACACTACCATTACACTGGCCATGGGGAGAGGAGGGTTAGAGAAAGGATGAGAGAGGAAGCTAAAGATGGAGAGGGACAGAGGGAGAGAGAGAGCAAGGGGAGTGTCAGGGTGCTTCATCATCCCCAGTGACAAGCGTAGCACACAGAGAGGAAAGCGGAGCACATGTCCACGTGCAATCTGCACCCTCATACAGCAAGCAGCAGGCTGCCAGGCTGCCAGCGGTCACCTCGCTCCACTCAGACGTCTGGCCAAGACCATCTATCCTGTCCTCTATCCCACCAACAGCTGCTGGCCCACATCCAGGGGAGGCTACGGCGCTTTTAATTGCATTTGTGTTCTGGAGGGGCTGCTTCGATTCCATTTACATTTTGATCATGAGTGAAGAGCCT
>NC_048590.1:24243412-24248412 GCF_013265735.2 Oncorhynchus mykiss
CACGCACACGCACACACACACACACATACACATACACATACACACACACACACACACACATACACACTAAACAAAAAAAATCAGGAGGATTGTTGGGAGAAAAATGCCAAAAGGGAGCTATGTAATTAAGATGTTTTCTCTGTGAATGAGCATGTATATATCCTCAAAAGATTTTAAGTCTGCAAGCGATTAATATGTATCAGGTCAGAGCATCCGCATATTTCAACACGTAATTAAAGGAGTATGACTGGATCCAAACACATTGACTAATGACTCCCACCAGGAGAGGTCTCCAGTAAAATACATACAGAGCAGGGGAGAAATAAACGTCCCACAGTGGAGCCCTGTGCCAGCACACCTGGGCATCACTAACGACTCATTCTCACATTGGAAGGATAATGTTTTTACATGCAGCAAATATTTGTTCAAATAAGTGTTTTTTTCTTGTTCCAAGTGTAAAACCTTGGCTACAGAGAGAGACACAAAAAGAATGGGGAAAACATTTCAATTTTGCTATAACACAAACTGAAACAGACATCTGGTTCTGACTGGCTGTGATGATATCAGCTACTGTAGTTGTGGTACTCAAATTCACATCTGATTTTTCATCTCCTTCAATGCAGTTCATGGGTGATGTTTTGACACCGCAACTAAAGTAATGCTGTTGTCAAGCAAGAATGCAACTCTTTGAATTCTCAGCGTAGCTCGTATTTCAAAACATACTTGAAATGTCACCGACAACATAAATTGCTACATTGAGTGCATCACGCATCATGAATCTCCACGTGTAAATTTTAAACCCATACACAGTAAATTCACCCTCTGTAGGTTGGCATACAATTAAATAAATGTCGCTATAATTATTTGGAGGAATACAGCCTATTTGGCCCATTTTTTGTATTGTCACAATGAGGCTCTTGTGTCATTTCGTTATCTAGTTCTGAAACATAATCCCTAACAACCTAGGTAAACCCCCTGGAGATGATACATTGAGGGCATATTGATATTTTTTGGACGTCCCACTGATGGCTTACACAACTGCTTTCACTGTGACACCACACCTGCAGCGCCAACCTTTTGATTATGCACAAAGCAAGAGCACCCTTGTTGTTCTGATGCTGAGAGTCATCAATCTATCTCAATGTTCATTTGTATGCAACACCTCCTTTGGGAGAGGTTCCTGAGAACACATGAGAACATTCAGAAAGGACCAGGTAGGTTGTTGATTGGCTGACAGGTCCTCTACCTCCCCAAGGGGTTGATTTGAGGAAGAGTTGTCTATAGCTGGTAATGGCATACAGTGAGGCATTGGAAATCGGCTGTTTGCGTGCTTCTCCTGACATGTTCAAATTGGTCGTCATGAAATTTCAGTGTTCAAATGAGATCCTACCTACGTACAGTATGTGGCTATAGGATTGAATTTACTCCAGGCGCAGTGTGTGGTGTGAGTGGGGAGTGACAGGCTCTCTATATAGTAGAAATCAATGATTGTGTGGAGGTGAGACAGGTATGTGGTGGCCAGATGGTGCCTCGCAGGAGACGGCAGGATGTCTCCTACTGATTTTGTTTGCAAATAGCCCTCTGTTAAATGTCCCGCTTCTCCCCTCCAGTTCAACCCTGTATTATAGGGAGGGAGAGTTTAAGGAACTGCCATGTCTGATAAAGGTGTTGCAGCTTCAAAGACATCCTACTGCTTGTAGGAGAGAGAGGGTGAAGGAGACGCGTTGTGACAGGTTTTGTCACTAGTTGAGAAGAACGCCCTACAGATTGTCACATATAGAAATGGCGGAAAGCTGGAAGCAAAGACAAATTGTTTAGTCATTCCAATATATCCATTTTCTACTTCACTATGAAGGAGTGCAGCAGGTAGCCAGCCGGTGGTTAGAGCGTTGGGCCAGTAACCGAAAGGTTGCTGGATCGAAACCACGTGCTGACAAGGTAAAAATCTGTAATTCTGCCCCTGAGCCAGGCAGTTAACCCACTGTTTCCTGGGTTGGGTTAAATGTGGAAGACACATTTCAGTTGAAGGCATTCAGTAGTACAACTGACTAGGTATCCTCTTTTCCATCCAGCAAAGCTCTGAATTCCCTATGCAGAGTACCCATCATGCCTAATTTTCTGGTTTCATGAGCTCTTGGACATCCTGTTGTCTACACTTTGTTGAATGTTCAAATCTACCTATAACTCTATCCACCAATAAGTCAATTGCCGTCCATGCAGAGAGACTCATGTTCATAGGCTGGTAAAGAACTCTCTGAAATGAGGGGAAAAGGCACAGAGACATTGTAAACATAAGCGGATTTGCCTAGATGGAAACTCCTATCTGATTAGTATGGGAACCATGCTAGTCTGACTGGTGAAATATCATTGATTGTAGGATGTTCTTGTAAGTGTTGCCGTGGAAATGACTACAGAGACCTTTACTTGACTGAACACAACAAAGACAAACAAGATGGAATAGAAATGGATTCGCCACAGACATGTAGTAGTGCACAGTGAAACAAAAAATAAATTGCATAAATAGTATTTCTCTGGGCTTCAATATTTCTACTTCGGTATGGTCGAGCAGGCTACATTTGTTGGGTAATATATGGGGTTCACACAATAAAATAAAATAGGGCCGCACTCCCATTAAGATAAGTGTAGCGGGCCAAGGAAACCTGGAAATGCCAGTAGCATATTGATCGTGTGCCCTGTATTTAGAGGAAAGTGCATACTGCTTTTCTTTCTCCTGGGCATGGCTCCTAGAGCCCCCTGTGACCCCAGAACAATGAGAACACATACAGACCAGGGTCTCGTTGAGGAATAGGGTTAGGCCAGCTCAATTTATGGATCAGATGTTTTCTTATGTTGACACTGTTGTACTGTAAACAGAAACGATCATGTAAAAATATTGCCCAATACCCACCACCACAGACACTCAAACACCCATTCGTGGACACACACACAAACACACAGGCACTTTCTCTCATCTAAATACTTCATTAAACTGAGCTGGTTTTGAGATAGGCTTGATTGGGGGAATTCTCTGCTCACTGGGTTGTTGCTTTCAGTGAGACTTCCTCTCTCTCTGTCAGCGAGGTTGGAAGATTTACATTTGGATCGGGCTGAGCTTCTTCCTGTGGCGCGACGTCCTCTCTACCAACAACACCCTGCCCTATATCTATGTTCCCTATGTCCCTACACTCCACGCTCCCTAGTCAAACACACCCCAACTATCACTGGCAGCCAGGCCTTTACTGTCCCTCCTACAGAAAGACAGTGTCTATGATGTGTCTGCCTGGTACAGTAGAAACTGCTCGGCAACCAAGTCATTAAAAGGGTCAGCTTGGCCTGGCTGCTTCTCACAGCACATTCATTTCCTATGCTGCTCCCAGCGTGACCTGATGCCACACGGGCTGCCTGGTGCTTAATCCAAGCGCTATCTCTGGGAAGCAGACAGAGTGAGAAGCCCCGTAGCGTGGCGCTTCCATCTATTTCAGGTCATTACAAGCGCTGGGGCTCCTCAAAGATAGAACCAATGAAGGAGAACCTCCATAAATGTCCAGCATGCATTGCTACACAGCCGTGCCTTGGTTGGTGGAACACACCCCTACTCTGTGGTACTATTAAAAGCACGGTCTGTTCCTCCACAGTGTTTCACTACTTACGCCTTACATCTCTGGCTCCTACAATATCCCACTATGTTTATACAGAAACATTCCAATTAGTTACAGTATATACCAAACAGCAGGTGGAGGGAGTCAGTCTGCCAAAATAATGACCGGGATTGAGCTATGGAGAGCAGTGGAGTAAAAACAGTGGTTGATGTGATATATCAGCCCTTCAGGACTGCACTCTGGCTGCAGTCGGAATCCTAAACTTGGTTCTGTCCTGTCTTGATTGATGTCCTTTATGCAGTGAGATTGTGATGCTGCTTTTGATTAGCGAGTTGTCAGGGAGTGTCGCCGGCTCTGCTCTCATCCTTATCACGGCGACCGTGTTGTTTGTGAATATGCACAGCCTCTTTAAGGCTTCCATAAAGATGAGTGTTTTGGAGGGAAAGATTAAAAAGTGTAATGAGGGAGGGAGGGAGGGATGCACGTGAACTTCCAGGCTTATAGTCCTCTCTCATGACAGGATAATTACAGCTTGCAGGGAGCATTTCAAAGACATCGTTTATCCCGCCGGTGCCGACACCAAGTGACATCACTGTCTCACCAATCAGGTTGACCTAAATCAGACAGGACCTTCTAAACATGGCTGTTGTGACTTCTTCCTCCCTTAACAAACCTCACACTTTGCAGGGTCAATTATGGCATTTTGCTGACAGAAAACCTTACCAGAGAAAAGTGAATATTTAGATTGAATAGATTGTGAGTAAGGTGCCCTTTAGGAGTTTTTTAATGAAATACAGAACTATTTATGTTTCAGAAGTATGGCAATGGCAGCGACCTGCAATTTTCATTGGACAATAAAAAGCCTTTTTTTCAAGGGAATTCAGTAAACATGTCCTTTCAGAGTGGAGCTAGGATGATGAATTAGTTTCAGTGGAATGTGATAAACAGTATCTCAGAGATACTCCAACAACAGGACGCTCTGCTATCCTTGTCTTGAGGAGAGCTAAATTAAGTGGAAACAGGCATGGGGCACTGGGTGAGGAGGAGCTGGGAAGCAGCGGGAGATAAATACATTAAAACTATATTTGCAAACGTTTCACTTCAGAGCCAGCATGCTAGGCCATTTTGGTAATTGCTGAGGCTTTCTAATTGGCATGAACTGCTTCCTAACACTAGAAGTGCTGCACAAGGACAGGCTGGGAATCCATTGTGACATGTTGAGAATAAAATGACATTGAGATGCTTTAATTACGCTATTGAACACATTTCACATTTTCACTCTGGAAAATAAAATCGATGCCAGACGCTTGATGTAGCATAATTAACGAGTTAGCGCCGCAAACTTTTCGAAGTAAACTTGAAAAATGACAGGGGGAAATACAGAGAGAGAGACCCAGGAAC